>NW_028151487.1:0-54324 GCF_964638095.1 Poromitra crassiceps | reverse complement strand
CGGTATTCAGCCTCTCTGGTGTCAAGTCTGATTTTGGAAAAAAAAAAAAAAAAATCCAAAATCAGACAGAGTGTTGACACCAGAGAGGCTAAGACCGCATTGACTCAGTGCGGTATTCAGCCTCTCTGGTGTCAAGTCTGATTTTGGAAAAAAAAAAAAAAAATCCAAAATCAGACAGAGTGTTGACACCAGAGAGGCTAAGACCGCATTGACTCAGTGCAGTATTCAGCCTCTCTGGTGTCAAGTCTGATTTTGGAAAAAAAAAAAAAAAATCCAAAATCAGACAGAGTGTTGAGACCAGAGAGGCTAAGACCGCATTGACTCAGTGCGGTATTCAGCCTCTCTGGTGTCAAGTCTGATTTTGGGAAAAAAAAAAAAAAAAATCCAAAATCAGACAGAGTGTTGACACCAGAGAGGCTAAGACCGCATTGACTCGGTGCGGTATTCAGCCTCTCTGGTGTCAAGTCTGATTTTGGAAAAAAAAAAAAAAAAAATCCAAAATCAGACAGAGTGTTGAGACCAGAGAGGCTAAGACCGCATTGACTCAGTGCGGTATTCAGCCTCTCTGGTGTCAAGTCTGATTTTGGAAAAAAAAAAAAAAAAAAATTAAAATCAGACAGAGTGTTGAGACCAGAGAGGCTAAGACCGCATTGACTCAGTGCGGTATTCAGCCTCTCTGGTGTCAAGTCTGATTTTGGAAAAAAAAAAAAAAGATCCAAAATCAGACAGAGTGTTGACACCAGAGAGGCTAAGACCGCATTGACTCAGTGCGGTATTCAGCCTCTCTGGTGTCAAGTCTGATTTTGGAAAAAAAAAAAAAAAATCCAAAATCAGACAGAGTGTTGACACCAGAGAGGCTAAGACCGCATTGACTCAGTGCGGTATTCAGCCTCTCTGGTGTCAAGTCTGATTTTGGAAAAAAATAATAATAATCCAAAATCAGACAGAGTGTTGACACCAGAGAGGCTAAGACCGCATTGACTCAGTGCGGTATTCAGCCTCTCTGGTGTCAAGTCTGATTTTGGAAAAAAAAAAAAAAAATCCAAAATCAGACAGATTGTTGACACCAGAGAGGCTAAGACCGCATTGACTCAGTGCGGTATTCAGCCTCTCTGGTGTCAAGTCTGATTTTGGAAAAAAAAAAAAAATCCAAAATCAGACAGAGTGTTGACACCAGAGAGGCTAAGACCGCATTGACTCAGTGCGGTATTCAGCCTCTCTGGTGTCAAGTCTGATTTTGGAAAAAAAAAAAAAAAAAAATCCAAAATCAGACAGAGTGTTGAGACCAGAGAGGCTAAGACCGCATTGACTCAGTGCGGTATTCAGCCTCTCTGGTGTCAAGTCTGATTTTGGAAAAAAAAAAAAAAAATCCAAAATCAGACAGAGTGTTGACACCAGAGAGGCTAAGACCGCATTGACTCAGTGCGGTATTCAGCCTCTCTGGTGTCAAGTCTGATTTTGGAAAAAAAAAATAATAAATCCAAAATCAGACAGAGTGTTGAGACCAGAGAGGCTAAGACCGCATTGACTCAGTGCGGTATTCAGCCTCTCTGGTGTCAAGTCTGATTTAAAAAAAAAAAAAAAAAAATCCAAAATCAGACAGAGTGTTGACACCAGAGAGGCTAAGACCGCATTGACTCAGTGCGGTATTCAGCCTCTCTGGTGTCAAGTCTGATTTTGGAAAAAAAAAAAAAATCCAAAATCAGACAGAGTGTTGAGACCAGAGAGGCTAAGACCGCATTGACTCAGTGCGGTATTCAGCCTCTCTGGTGTCAAGTCTGATTTTGGAAAAAAAAAAAGAAATCCAAAATCAGACAGAGTGTTGACACCAGAGAGGCTAAGACCGCATTGACTCAGTGCGGTATTCAGCCTCTCTGGTGTCAAGTCTGATTTTGGAAAAAAAAAAAAAAGATCCAAAATCAGACAGAGTGTTGACACCAGAGAGGCTAAGACCGCATTGACTCAGTGCGGTATTCAGCCTCTCTGGTGTCAAGTCTGATTTTGGAAAAAAAAAAAAAAAATCCAAAATCAGACAGAGTGTTGACACCAGAGAGGCTAAGACCGCATTGACTCAGTGCGGTATTCAGCCTCTCTGGTGTCAAGTCTGATTTTGGAAAAAAAAAAAAAAAATCCAAAATCAGACAGAGTGTTGACACCAGAGAGGCTAAGACCAAATTGACTCAGTGCGGTATTCAGCCTCTCTGGTGTCAAGTCTGATTTTGGAAAAAAAAAAAAAAATCCAAAATCAGACAGAGTGTTGACACCAGAGAGGCTAAGACCGCATTGACTCAGTGCGGTATTCAGCCTCTCTGGTGTCAAGTCTGATTTTGGAAAAAAAAAAAAAAAAAATCCAAAATCAGACAGAGTGTTGAGACCAGAGAGGCTAAGACCGCATTGACTCAGTGCGGTATTCAGCCTCTCTGGTGTCAAGTCTGATTTTGGAAAAAAAAAAAAAAAATCCAAAATCAGACAGAGTGTTGACACCAGAGAGGCTAAGACCGCATTGACTCAGTGCGGTATTCAGCCTCTCTGGTGTCAAGTCTGATTTTGGAAAAAAAAAAAAAAAAATCCAAAATCAGACAGAGTGTTGAGACCAGAGAGGCTAAGACCGCATTGACTCAGTGCGGTATTCAGCCTCTCTGGTGTCAAGTCTGATTTAAAAAAAAAAAAAAAAAAATCCAAAATCAGACAGAGTGTTGACACCAGAGAGGCTAAGACCGCATTGACTCAGTGCGGTATTCAGCCTCTCTGGTGTCAAGTCTGATTTTGGAAAAAAAAAAAAATCCAAAATCAGACAGAGTGTTGAGACCAGAGAGGCTAAGACCGCATTGACTCAGTGCGGTATTCAGCCTCTCTGGTGTCAAGTCTGATTTTGGAAAAAAAAAAAAAAAAATCCAAAATCAGACAGAGTGTTGACACCAGAGAGGCTAAGACCACATTGACTCAGTGCAGTATTCAGCCTCTCTGGTGTCAAGTCTGATTTTGGAAAAAAAAAAAAAAAAATCCAAAATCAGACAGAGTGTTGAGACCAGAGAGGCTAAGACCGCATTGACTCAGTGCGGTATTCAGCCTCTCTGGTGTCAAGTCTGATTTTTGAAAAAAAAAAAAAAAATCCAAAATCAGACAGAGTGTTGACACCAGAGAGGCTAAGACCGCATTGACTCAGTGCAGTATTCAGCCTCTCTGGTGTCAAGTCTGATTTTGGAAAAAAAAAAAAAAAATCCAAAATCAGACAGAGTGTTGAGACCAGAGAGGCTAAGACCGCATTGACTCAGTGCGGTATTCAGCCTCTCTGGTGTCAAGTCTGATTTTGGAAAAAAAAAAAAAATCCAAAATCAGACAGAGTGTTGAGACCAGAGAGGCTAAGACCGCATTGACTCAGTGCGGTATTCAGCCTCTCTGGTGTCAAGTCTGATTTTGGAAAAAAAAAAAAAAAAATCCAAAATCAGACAGAGTGTTGAGACCAGAGAGGCTAAGACCGCATTGACTCAGTGCGGTATTCAGCCTCTCTGGTGTCAAGTCTGATTTAAAAAAAAAAAAAAAAAAATCCAAAATCAGACAGAGTGTTGACACCAGAGAGGCTAAGACCGCATTGACTCAGTGCGGTATTCAGCCTCTCTGGTGTCAAGTCTGATTTTGGAAAAAAAAAAAAATCCAAAATCAGACAGAGTGTTGAGACCAGAGAGGCTAAGACCGCATTGACTCAGTGCGGTATTCAGCCTCTCTGGTGTCAAGTCTGATTTTGGAAAAAAAAAAAAAATCCAAAATCAGACAGAGTGTTGACACCAGAGAGGCTAAGACCGCATTGACTCAGTGCGGTATTCAGCCTCTCTGGTGTCAAGTCTGATTTTGGAAAAAAAAAAAAAAAATCCAAAATCAGACAGAGTGTTGACACCAGAGAGGCTAAGACCGCATTGACTCAGTGCGGTATTCAGCCTCTCTGGTGTCAAGTCTGATTTTGGAAAAAAAAAAAAAAAATCCAAAATCAGACAGAGTGTTGACACCAGAGAGGCTAAGACCGCATTGACTCAGTGCGGTATTCAGCCTCTCTGGTGTCAAGTCTGATTTTGGAAAAAAAAAAAAAAATCCAAAATCAGACAGAGTGTTGACACCAGAGAGGCTAAGACCGCATTGACTCAGTGCGGTATTCAGCCTCTCTGGTGTCAAGTCTGATTTTGGAAAAAAAAAAAAAAAAAATCCAAAATCAGACAGAGTGTTGAGACCAGAGAGGCTAAGACCGCATTGACTCAGTGCGGTATTCAGCCTCTCTGGTGTCAAGTCTGATTTTGGAAAAAAAAAAAAAAAATCCAAAATCAGACAGAGTGTTGACACCAGAGAGGCTAAGACCGCATTGACTCAGTGCGGTATTCAGCCTCTCTGGTGTCAAGTCTGATTTTGGAAAAAAAAAAAAAAAAATCCAAAATCAGACAGAGTGTTGAGACCAGAGAGGCTAAGACCGCATTGACTCAGTGCGGTATTCAGCCTCTCTGGTGTCAAGTCTGATTTAAAAAAAAAAAAAAAAAATCCAAAATCAGACAGAGTGTTGACACCAGAGAGGCTAAGACCGCATTGACTCAGTGCGGTATTCAGCCTCTCTGGTGTCAAGTCTGATTTTGGAAAAAAAAAAAAATCCAAAATCAGACAGAGTGTTGAGACCAGAGAGGCTAAGACCGCATTGACTCAGTGCGGTATTCAGCCTCTCTGGTGTCAAGTCTGATTTTGGAAAAAAAAAAAAAAAAATCCAAAATCAGACAGAGTGTTGACACCAGAGAGGCTAAGACCGCATTGACTCAGTGCAGTATTCAGCCTCTCTGGTGTCAAGTCTGATTTTGGAAAAAAAAAAAAAAAATCCAAAATCAGACAGAGTGTTGAGACCAGAGAGGCTAAGACCGCATTGACTCAGTGCGGTATTCAGCCTCTCTGGTGTCAAGTCTGATTTTGGAAAAAAAAAAAAAAAATCCAAAATCAGACAGAGTGTTGACACCAGAGAGGCTAAGACCGCATTGACTCAGTGCAGTATTCAGCCTCTCTGGTGTCAAGTCTGATTTTGGAAAAAAAAAAAAAAAAATCCAAAATCAGACAGAGTGTTGAGACCAGAGAGGCTAAGACCGCATTGACTCAGTGCGGTATTCAGCCTCTCTGGTGTCAAGTCTGATTTTGGAAAAAAAAAAAAAATCCAAAATCAGACAGAGTGTTGAGACCAGAGAGGCTAAGACCGCATTGACTCAGTGCGGTATTCAGCCTCTCTGGTGTCAAGTCTGATTTTGGAAAAAAAAAAAAAATCCAAAATCAGACAGAGTGTTGACACCAGAGAGGCTAAGACCGCATTGACTCAGTGCGGTATTCAGCCTCTCTGGTGTCAAGTCTGATTTTGGAAAAAAAAAAAAAAAATCCAAAATCAGACAGAGTGTTGACACCAGAGAGGCTAAGACCGCATTGACTCAGTGCAGTATTCAGCCTCTCTGGTGTCAAGTCTGATTTTGGAAAAAAAAAAAAAAAAAAAAAAAAATCAGACAGAGTGTTGAGACCAGAGAGGCTAAGACCGCATTGACTCAGTGCAGTATTCAGCCTCTCTGGTGTCAAGTCTGATTTTGGAAAAAAAAAAAAAAAAATCCAAAATCAGACAGAGTGTTGACACCAGAGAGGCTAAGACCGCATTGACTCGGTGCGGTATTCAGCCTCTCTGGTGTCAAGTCTGATTTTGGAAAAAAAAAAAAAAAATCCAAAATCAGACAGAGTGTTGAGACCAGAGAGGCTAAGACCGCATTGACTCAGTGCGGTATTCAGCCTCTCTGGTGTCAAGTCTGATTTTGGAAAAAAAAAAAAAAAATCCAAAATCAGACAGAGTGTTGACACCAGAGAGGCTAAGACCGCATTGACTCAGTGCGGTATTCAGCCTCTCTGGTGTCAAGTCTGATTTTGCAAAAAAAAAAAAAAAATCCAAAATCAGACAGAGTGTTGAGACCAGAGAGGCTAAGACCGCATTGACTCAGTGCGGTATTCAGCCTCTCTGGTGTCAAGTCTGACTTTGAAAAAAAAAAAAAAAATCCAAAATCAGACAGAGTGTTGACACCAGAGAGGCTAAGACCGCATTGACTCAGTGCGGTATTCAGCCTCTCTGGTGTCAAGTCTGATTTTGGAAAAAAAAAAAAAAAATTCAAAATCAGACAGAGTGTTGAGACCAGAGAGGCTAAGACCGCATTGACTCAGTGCGGTATTCAGCCTCTCTGGTGTCAAGTCTGATTTTGGAAAAAAAAAAAAAAGATCCAAAATCAGACTTGACACCAGAGAGGCTAAGACCGCATTGACTCAGTGCGGTATTCAGCCTCTCTGGTGTCAAGTCTGATTTTGGAAAAAAAAAAAAAAATCCCAAATCAGACAGAGTGTTGACACCAGAGAGGCTAAGACCGCATTGACTCAGTGCGGTATTCAGCCTCTCTGGTGTCAAGTCTGATTTTGGAAAAAAAATAAAAATAAATCCAAAATCAGACAGAGTGTTGAGACCAGAGAGGCTAAGACCGCATTGACTCAGTGCGGTATTCAGCCTCTCTGGTGTCAAGTCTGATTTTGGAAAAAAAAAAAAAAAAATCCAAAATCAGACAGAGTGTTGACACCAGAGAGGCTAAGACCGCATTGACTCGGTGCGGTATTCAGCCTCTCTGGTGTCAAGTCTGATTTTGGAAAAAAAAAAAAAAAATCCAAAATCAGACAGAGTGTTGAGACCAGAGAGGCTAAGACCGCATTGACTCAGTGCGGTATTCAGCCTCTCTGGTGTCGTCTGATTTTGGAAAAAAAAAAAAAAAATCCAAAATCAGACAGAGTGTTGACACCAGAGAGGCTAAGACCGCATTGACTCAGTGCGGTATTCAGCCTCTCTGGTGTCAAGTCTGATTTTGGAAAAAAAAAAAAAAAATCCAAAATCAGACAGAGTGTTGAGATCAGAGAGGCTAAGACCGCATTGACTCAGTGCGGTATTCAGCCTCTCTGGTGTCAAGTCTGATTTTTGAAAAAAAAAAAAAAGATCCAAAATCAGACTTGACACCAGAGAGGCTAAGACCGCATTGACTCAGTGCGGTATTCAGCCTCTCTGGTGTCAAGTCTGATTTTGGAAAAAAAAAAAAAAAATCCAAAATCAGACAGAGTGTTGACACCAGAGAGGCTAAGACCGCATTGACTCAGTGCGGTATTCAGCCTCTCTGGTGTCAAGTCTGATTTTGGAAAAAAAAAAAAAAAAATCCAAAATCAGACAGAGTGTTGAGACCAGAGAGGCTAAGACCGCATTGACTCAGTGCGGTATTCAGCCTCTCTGGTGTCAAGTCTGATTTTTGAAAAAAAAAAAAAAAAGATCCAAAATCAGACTTGACACCAGAGAGGCTAAGACCGCATTGACTCAGTGCGGTATTCAGCCTCTCTGGTGTCAAGTCTGATTTTGGAAAAAAAAAAAAAAAATCCAAAATCAGACAGTGTTGACACCAGAGAGGCTAAGACCGCATTGACTCAGTGCGGTATTCAGCCTCTCTGGTGTCGTCTGATTTTGGAAAAAAAAAAAAAAAATCAAAAATCAGACAGAGTGTTGACACCAGAGAGGCTAAGACCGCATTGACTCAGTGCGGTATTCAGCCTCTCTGGTGTCAAGTCTGATTTTGCAAAAAAAAAAAAAAAAATCCAAAATCAGACAGAGTGTTGAGACCAGAGAGGCTAAGACCGCATTGACTCAGTGCGGTATTCAGCCTCTCTGGTGTCAAGTCTGACTTTGGAAAAAAAAAAAAAAAATCCAAAATCAGACAGAGTGTTGACACCAGAGAGGCTAAGACCGCATTGACTCAGTGCGGTATTCAGCCTCTCTGGTGTCAAGTCTGATTTTGGAAAAAAAAAAAAAAAATCCAAAATCAGACAGAGTGTTGAGATCAGAGAGGCTAAGACCGCATTGACTCAGTGCGGTATTCAGCCTCTCTGGTGTCAAGTCTGATTTTTGAAAAAAAAAAAAAAGATCCAAAATCAGACTTGACACCAGAGAGGCTAAGACCGCATTGACTCAGTGCGGTATTCAGCCTCTCTGGTGTCAAGTCTGATTTTGGAAAAAAAAAAAAAAATCCAAAATCAGACAGAGTGTTGACACCAGAGAGGCTAAGACCGCATTGACTCAGTGCGGTATTCAGCCTCTCTGGTGTCAAGTCTGATTTTGGAAAAAAAAAAAAAAAAAATCCAAAATCAGACAGAGTGTTGAGACCAGAGAGGCTAAGACCGCATTGACTCAGTGCGGTATTCAGCCTCTCTGGTGTCAAGTCTGATTTTGGAAAAAAAAAAAAAAAATCCAAAATCAGACAGAGTGTTGACACCAGAGAGGCTAAGACCGCATTGACTCAGTGCGGTATTCAGCCTCTCTGGTGTCAAGTCTGATTTTGGAAAAAAAAAAAAAAAAATCCAAAATCAGACAGAGTGTTGAGACCAGAGAGGCTAAGACCGCATTGACTCAGTGCGGTATTCAGCCTCTCTGGTGTCAAGTCTGATTTTTGAAAAAAAAAAAAAAAAATCCAAAATCAGACAGAGTGTTGACACCAGAGAGGCTAAGACCGCATTGACTCAGTGCGGTATTCAGCCTCTCTGGTGTCAAGTCTGATTTTGGAAAAAAAAAAAAAATCCAAAATCAGACAGAGTGTTGAGACCAGAGAGGCTAAGACTGCATTGACTCAGTGCGGTATTCAGCCTCTCTGGTGTCAAGTCTGATTTTGGAAAAAAAAAAAGAAATCCAAAATCAGACAGAGTGTTGACACCAGAGAGGCTAAGACCGCATTGACTCAGTGCGGTATTCAGCCTCTCTGGTGTCAAGTCTGATTTTTGAAAAAAAAAAAAAAAAATCCAAAATCAGACAGAGTGTTGAGACCAGAGAGGCTAAGACCGCATTGACTCAGTGCGGTATTCAGCCTCTCTGGTGTCAAGTCTGATTTTGGAAAAAAAAAAAAAAATCCAAAATCAGACAAAGTGTTGACACCAGAGAGGCTAAGACCGCATTGACTCAGTGCAGTATTCAGCCTCTCTGGTGTCAAGTCTGATTTTGAAAAAAAAAAAAAAAAAATCCAAAATCAGACAGAGTGTTGAGACCAGAGAGGCTAAGACCGCATTGACTCAGTGCCGTATTCAGCCTCTCTGGTGTCAAGTCTGATTTTTGAAAAAAAAAAAAAAAAATCCAAAATCAGACAGAGTGTTGACACCAGAGAGGCTAAGACCGCATTGACTCAGTGCGGTATTCAGCCTCTCTGGTGTCAAGTCTGATTTTGGAAAAAAAAAAAAAATCCAAAATCAGACAGAGTGTTGAGACCAGAGAGGCTAAGACTGCATTGACTCAGTGCGGTATTCAGCCTCTCTGGTGTCAAGTCTGATTTTGGAAAAAAAAAAGAAATCCAAAATCAGACAGAGTGTTGACACCAGAGAGGCTAAGACCGCATTGACTCAGTGCAGTATTCAGCCTCTCTGGTGTCAAGTCTGATTTTGGAAAAAAAAAAAAAAAAATCCAAAATCAGACAGAGTGTTGAGACCAGAGAGGCTAAGACCGCATTGACTCAGTGCAGTATTCAGCCTCTCTGGTGTCAAGTCTGATTTTGGAAAAAAAAAAAAAAAAATCCAAAATCAGACAGAGTGTTGACACCAGAGAGGCTAAGACCGCATTGACTCGGTGCGGTATTCAGCCTCTCTGGTGTCAAGTCTGATTTTGGAAAAAAAAAAAAAAAATCCAAAATCAGACAGAGTGTTGAGACCAGAGAGGCTAAGACCGCATTGACTCAGTGCAGTATTCAGCCTCTCTGGTGTCAAGTCTGATTTTGGAAAAAAAAAAAAAAAAAATCCAAAATCAGACAGAGTGTTGAGACCAGAGAGGCTAAGACCGCATTGACTGAGTGCGGTATTCAGCCTCTCTGGTGTCAAGTCTGATTTTGGAAAAAAAAAAAAAAAAAATTAAAATCAGACAGAGTGTTGAGACCAGAGAGGCTAAGACCGCATTGACTCTGTGCGGTATTCAGCCTCTCTGGTGTCAAGTCTGATTTTGGAAAAAAAAAAAAAAGATCCAAAATCAGACAGAGTGTTGACACCAGAGAGGCTAAGACCGCATTGACTCAGTGCGGTATTCAGCCTCTCTGGTGTCAAGTCTGATTTTGGGAAAAAAAAAAAAAAATCCAAAATCAGACAGAGTGTTGACACCAGAGAGGCTAAGACCGCATTGACTCAGTGCGGTATTCAGCCTCTCTGGTGTCAAGTCTGATTTTGGAAAAAAAAAAAAAAAATCCAAAATCAGACAGATTGTTGACACCAGAGAGGCTAAGACCGCATTGACTCAGTGCGGTATTCAGCCTCTCTGGTGTCAAGTCTGATTTTGGAAAAAAAAAAAAAAATCCAAAATCAGACAGAGTGTTGACACCAGAGAGGCTAAGACCGCATTGACTCAGTGCGGTATTCAGCCTCTCTGGTGTCAAGTCTGATTTTGGAAAAAAAAAAAAAAAAATCCAAAATCAGACAGAGTGTTGAGACCAGAGAGGCTAAGACCGCATTGACTCAGTGCGGTATTCAGCCTCTCTGGTGTCAAGTCTGATTTTGGAAAAAAAAAAAAAAAATCCAAAATCAGACAGAGTGTTGACACCAGAGAGGCTAAGACCGCATTGACTCAGTGCGGTATTCAGCCTCTCTGGTGTCAAGTCTGATTTTGGAAAAAAAAAATAATAAATCCAAAATCAGACAGAGTGTTGAGACCAGAGAGGCTAAGACCGCATTGACTCAGTGCGGTATTCAGCCTCTCTGGTGTCAAGTCTGATTTAAAAAAAAAAAAAAAAAAATCCAAAATCAGACAGAGTGTTGACACCAGAGAGGCTAAGACCGCATTGACTCAGTGCGGTATTCAGCCTCTCTGGTGTCAAGTCTGATTTTGGAAAAAAAAAAAAAATCCAAAATCAGACAGAGTGTTGAGACCAGAGAGGCTAAGACCGCATTGACTCAGTGCGGTATTCAGCCTCTCTGGTGTCAAGTCTGATTTTGGAAAAAAAAAAAAAAAATCCAAAATCAGACAGATTGTTGACACCAGAGAGGCTAAGACCGCATTGACTCAGTGCGGTATTCAGCCTCTCTGGTGTCAAGTCTGATTTTGGAAAAAAAAAAAAAATCCAAAATCAGACAGAGTGTTGACACCAGAGAGGCTAAGACCGCATTGACTCAGTGCGGTATTCAGCCTCTCTGGTGTCAAGTCTGATTTTGGAAAAAAAAAAAAAAAAATCCAAAATCAGACAGAGTGTTGAGACCAGAGAGGCTAAGACCGCATTGACTCAGTGCGGTATTCAGCCTCTCTGGTGTCAAGTCTGATTTTGGAAAAAAAAAAAAAAAATCCAAAATCAGACAGAGTGTTGACACCAGAGAGGCTAAGACCGCATTGACTCAGTGCGGTATTCAGCCTCTCTGGTGTCAAGTCTGATTTTGGAAAAAAAAAAAAAAAAATCCAAAATCAGACAGAGTGTTGAGACCAGAGAGGCTAAGACCGCATTGACTCAGTGCGGTATTCAGCCTCTCTGGTGTCAAGTCTGATTTAAAAAAAAAAAAAAAAAAAATCCAAAATCAGACAGAGTGTTGACACCAGAGAGGCTAAGACCGCATTGACTCAGTGCGGTATTCAGCCTCTCTGGTGTCAAGTCTGATTTTGGAAAAAAAAAAAAATCCAAAATCAGACAGAGTGTTGAGACCAGAGAGGCTAAGACCGCATTGACTCAGTGCGGTATTCAGCCTCTCTGGTGTCAAGTCTGATTTTGGAAAAAAAAAAAAAATCCAAAATCAGACAGAGTGTTGACACCAGAGAGGCTAAGACCGCATTGACTCAGTGCGGTATTCAGCCTCTCTGGTGTCAAGTCTGATTTTGGAAAAAAAAAAAAAAAAATCCAAAATCAGACAGAGTGTTGAGACCAGAGAGGCTAAGACCGCATTGACTCAGTGCGGTATTCAGCCTCTCTGGTGTCAAGTCTGATTTTGGAAAAAAAAAAAAAAAATCCAAAATCAGACAGAGTGTTGACACCAGAGAGGCTAAGACCGCATTGACTCAGTGCGGTATTCAGCCTCTCTGGTGTCAAGTCTGATTTTGGAAAAAAAAAATAATAAATCCAAAATCAGACAGAGTGTTGAGACCAGAGAGGCTAAGACCGCATTGACTCAGTGCGGTATTCAGCCTCTCTGGTGTCAAGTCTGATTTAAAAAAAAAAAAAAAAAATCCAAAATCAGACAGAGTGTTGACACCAGAGAGGCTAAGACCGCATTGACTCAGTGCGGTATTCAGCCTCTCTGGTGTCAAGTCTGATTTTGGAAAAAAAAAAAAAATCCAAAATCAGACAGAGTGTTGAGACCAGAGAGGCTAAGACCGCATTGACTCAGTGCGGTATTCAGCCTCTCTGGTGTCAAGTCTGATTTTGGAAAAAAAAAAAAAAAATCCAAAATCAGACAGATTGTTGACACCAGAGAGGCTAAGACCGCATTGACTCAGTGCGGTATTCAGCCTCTCTGGTGTCAAGTCTGATTTTGGAAAAAAAAAAAAAATCCAAAATCAGACAGAGTGTTGACACCAGAGAGGCTAAGACCGCATTGACTCAGTGCGGTATTCAGCCTCTCTGGTGTCAAGTCTGATTTTGGAAAAAAAAAAAAAAAAATCCAAAATCAGACAGAGTGTTGAGACCAGAGAGGCTAAGACCGCATTGACTCAGTGCGGTATTCAGCCTCTCTGGTGTCAAGTCTGATTTTGGAAAAAAAAAAAAAAAAATCCAAAATCAGACAGAGTGTTGACACCAGAGAGGCTAAGACCGCATTGACTCAGTGCGGTATTCAGCCTCTCTGGTGTCAAGTCTGATTTTGGAAAAAAAAAAAAAAAAATCCAAAATCAGACAGAGTGTTGAGACCAGAGAGGCTAAGACCGCATTGACTCAGTGCGGTATTCAGCCTCTCTGGTGTCAAGTCTGATTTAAAAAAAAAAAAAAAAAAATCCAAAATCAGACAGAGTGTTGACACCAGAGAGGCTAAGACCGCATTGACTCAGTGCGGTATTCAGCCTCTCTGGTGTCAAGTCTGATTTTGGAAAAAAAAAAAAAATCCAAAATCAGACAGAGTGTTGAGACCAGAGAGGCTAAGACCGCATTGACTCAGTGCGGTATTCAGCCTCTCTGGTGTCAAGTCTGATTTTGGAAAAAAAAAAAAAAATCCAAAATCAGACAGAGTGTTGACACCAGAGAGGCTAAGACCGCATTGACTCAGTGCGGTATTCAGCCTCTCTGGTGTCAAGTCTGATTTTGGAAAAAAAAAAAAAAAAAATCCAAAATCAGACAGAGTGTTGAGACCAGAGAGGCTAAGACCGCATTGACTCAGTGCGGTATTCAGCCTCTCTGGTGTCAAGTCTGATTTTGGAAAAAAAAAAAAAAAATCCAAAATCAGACAGAGTGTTGACACCAGAGAGGCTAAGACCGCATTGACTCAGTGCGGTATTCAGCCTCTCTGGTGTCAAGTCTGATTTTGGAAAAAAAAAATAATAAATCCAAAATCAGACAGAGTGTTGAGACCAGAGAGGCTAAGACCGCATTGACTCAGTGCGGTATTCAGCCTCTCTGGTGTCAAGTCTGATTTAAAAAAAAAAAAAAAAAAATCCAAAATCAGACAGAGTGTTGACACCAGAGAGGCTAAGACCGCATTGACTCAGTGCGGTATTCAGCCTCTCTGGTGTCAAGTCTGATTTTGGAAAAAAAAAAAAAATCCAAAATCAGACAGAGTGTTGAGACCAGAGAGGCTAAGACCGCATTGACTCAGTGCGGTATTCAGCCTCTCTGGTGTCAAGTCTGATTTTGGAAAAAAAAAAAGAAATCCAAAATCAGACAGAGTGTTGAGACCAGAGAGGCTAAGACCGCATTGACTCAGTGCGGTATTCAGCCTCTCTGGTGTCAAGTCTGATTTTGGAAAAAAAAAAAAAAAAATCCAAAATCAGACAGAGTGTTGACACCAGAGAGGCTAAGACCGCATTGACTCAGTGCAGTATTCAGCCTCTCTGGTGTCAAGTCTGATTTTGGAAAAAAAAAAAAAAAAATCCAAAATCAGACAGAGTGTTGAGACCAGAGAGGCTAAGACCGCATTGACTCAGTGCAGTATTCAGCCTCTCTGGTGTCAAGTCTGATTTTGGAAAAAAAAAAAAAAAAATCCAAAATCAGACAGAGTGTTGACACCAGAGAGGCTAAGACCGCATTGACTCGGTGCGGTATTCAGCCTCTCTGGTGTCAAGTCTGATTTTGGAAAAAAAAAAAAAAAATCCAAAATCAGACAGAGTGTTGAGACCAGAGAGGCTAAGACCGCATTGACTCAGTGCGGTATTCAGCCTCTCTGGTGTCAAGTCTGATTTTGGAAAAAAAAAAAAAAAATCCAAAATCAGACAGAGTGTTGACACCAGAGAGGCTAAGACCGCATTGACTCAGTGCGGTATTCAGCCTCTCTGGTGTCAAGTCTGATTTTGCAAAAAAAAAAAAAAAAATCCAAAATCAGACAGAGTGTTGAGACCAGAGAGGCTAAGACCGCATTGACTCAGTGCAGTATTCAGCCTCTCTGGTGTCAAGTCTGATTTTGGAAAAAAAAAAAAAAAAAATCCAAAATCAGACAGAGTGTTGACACCAGAGAGGCTAAGACCGCATTGACTCGGTGCGGTATTCAGCCTCTCTGGTGTCAAGTCTGATTTTGGAAAAAAAAAAAAAAAATCCAAAATCAGACAGAGTGTTGAGACCAGAGAGGCTAAGACCGCATTGACTCAGTGCGGTATTCAGCCTCTCTGGTGTCAAGTCTGATTTTGGAAAAAAAAAAAAAAAAATCCAAAATCAGACAGAGTGTTGACACCAGAGAGGCTAAGACCGCATTGACTCAGTGCGGTATTCAGCCTCTCTGGTGTCAAGTCTGATTTTGGAAAAAAAAAAAAAAAATCCAAAATCAGACAGAGTGTTGACACCAGAGAGGCTAAGACCGCATTGACTCAGTGCAGTATTCAGCCTCTCTGGTGTCAAGTCTGATTTTGGAAAAAAAAAAAAAAAATCCAAAATCAGACAGAGTGTTGAGACCAGAGAGGCTAAGACCGCATTGACTCAGTGCGGTATTCAGCCTCTCTGGTGTCAAGTCTGATTTTGGGAAAAAAAAAAAAAAAAATCCAAAATCAGACAGAGTGTTGACACCAGAGAGGCTAAGACCGCATTGACTCGGTGCGGTATTCAGCCTCTCTGGTGTCAAGTCTGATTTTGGAAAAAAAAAAAAAAAAAATCCAAAATCAGACAGAGTGTTGAGACCAGAGAGGCTAAGACCGCATTGACTCAGTGCGGTATTCAGCCTCTCTGGTGTCAAGTCTGATTTTGGAAAAAAAAAAAAAAAAAAATTAAAATCAGACAGAGTGTTGAGACCAGAGAGGCTAAGACCGCATTGACTCAGTGCGGTATTCAGCCTCTCTGGTGTCAAGTCTGATTTTGGAAAAAAAAAAAAAAGATCCAAAATCAGACAGAGTGTTGACACCAGAGAGGCTAAGACCGCATTGACTCAGTGCGGTATTCAGCCTCTCTGGTGTCAAGTCTGATTTTGGAAAAAAAAAAAAAAAAAATCCAAAATCAGACAGAGTGTTGACACCAGAGAGGCTAAGACCGCATTGACTCAGTGCGGTATTCAGCCTCTCTGGTGTCAAGTCTGATTTTGGAAAAAAATAATAATAATCCAAAATCAGACAGAGTGTTGACACCAGAGAGGCTAAGACCGCATTGACTCAGTGCGGTATTCAGCCTCTCTGGTGTCAAGTCTGATTTTGGAAAAAAAAAAAAAAAATCCAAAATCAGACAGATTGTTGACACCAGAGAGGCTAAGACCGCATTGACTCAGTGCGGTATTCAGCCTCTCTGGTGTCAAGTCTGATTTTGGAAAAAAAAAAAAAATCCAAAATCAGACAGAGTGTTGACACCAGAGAGGCTAAGACCGCATTGACTCAGTGCGGTATTCAGCCTCTCTGGTGTCAAGTCTGATTTTGGAAAAAAAAAAAAAAAAAAATCCAAAATCAGACAGAGTGTTGAGACCAGAGAGGCTAAGACCGCATTGACTCAGTGCGGTATTCAGCCTCTCTGGTGTCAAGTCTGATTTTGGAAAAAAAAAAAAAAAATCCAAAATCAGACAGAGTGTTGACACCAGAGAGGCTAAGACCGCATTGACTCAGTGCGGTATTCAGCCTCTCTGGTGTCAAGTCTGATTTTGGAAAAAAAAAATAATAAATCCAAAATCAGACAGAGTGTTGAGACCAGAGAGGCTAAGACCGCATTGACTCAGTGCGGTATTCAGCCTCTCTGGTGTCAAGTCTGATTTAAAAAAAAAAAAAAAAAAATCCAAAATCAGACAGAGTGTTGACACCAGAGAGGCTAAGACCGCATTGACTCAGTGCGGTATTCAGCCTCTCTGGTGTCAAGTCTGATTTTGGAAAAAAAAAAAAAATCCAAAATCAGACAGAGTGTTGAGACCAGAGAGGCTAAGACCGCATTGACTCAGTGCGGTATTCAGCCTCTCTGGTGTCAAGTCTGATTTTGGAAAAAAAAAAAGAAATCCAAAATCAGACAGAGTGTTGACACCAGAGAGGCTAAGACCGCATTGACTCAGTGCGGTATTCAGCCTCTCTGGTGTCAAGTCTGATTTTGGAAAAAAAAAAAAAAGATCCAAAATCAGACAGAGTGTTGACACCAGAGAGGCTAAGACCGCATTGACTCAGTGCGGTATTCAGCCTCTCTGGTGTCAAGTCTGATTTTGGAAAAAAAAAAAAAAAATCCAAAATCAGACAGAGTGTTGACACCAGAGAGGCTAAGACCGCATTGACTCAGTGCGGTATTCAGCCTCTCTGGTGTCAAGTCTGATTTTGGAAAAAAAAAAAAAAAATCCAAAATCAGACAGAGTGTTGACACCAGAGAGGCTAAGACCGCATTGACTCAGTGCAGGTATTCAGCCTCTCTGGTGTCAAGTCTGATTTTGGAAAAAAAAAAAAAAATCCAAAATCAGACAGAGTGTTGACACCAGAGAGGCTAAGACCGCATTGACTCAGTGCGGTATTCAGCCTCTCTGGTGTCAAGTCTGATTTTGGAAAAAAAAAAAAAAAAAATCCAAAATCAGACAGAGTGTTGAGACCAGAGAGGCTAAGACCGCATTGACTCAGTGCGGTATTCAGCCTCTCTGGTGTCAAGTCTGATTTTGGAAAAAAAAAAAAAAAATCCAAAATCAGACAGAGTGTTGACACCAGAGAGGCTAAGACCGCATTGACTCAGTGCGGTATTCAGCCTCTCTGGTGTCAAGTCTGATTTTGGAAAAAAAAAAAAAAAAATCCAAAATCAGACAGAGTGTTGAGACCAGAGAGGCTAAGACCGCATTGACTCAGTGCGGTATTCAGCCTCTCTGGTGTCAAGTCTGATTTAAAAAAAAAAAAAAAAAAATCCAAAATCAGACAGAGTGTTGACACCAGAGAGGCTAAGACCGCATTGACTCAGTGCGGTATTCAGCCTCTCTGGTGTCAAGTCTGATTTTGGAAAAAAAAAAAAATCCAAAATCAGACAGAGTGTTGAGACCAGAGAGGCTAAGACCGCATTGACTCAGTGCGGTATTCAGCCTCTCTGGTGTCAAGTCTGATTTTGGAAAAAAAAAAAAAAAAATCCAAAATCAGACAGAGTGTTGACACCAGAGAGGCTAAGACCACATTGACTCAGTGCAGTATTCAGCCTCTCTGGTGTCAAGTCTGATTTTGGAAAAAAAAAAAAAAAAATCCAAAATCAGACAGAGTGTTGAGACCAGAGAGGCTAAGACCGCATTGACTCAGTGCGGTATTCAGCCTCTCTGGTGTCAAGTCTGATTTTTGAAAAAAAAAAAAAAAATCCAAAATCAGACAGAGTGTTGACACCAGAGAGGCTAAGACCGCATTGACTCAGTGCAGTATTCAGCCTCTCTGGTGTCAAGTCTGATTTTGGAAAAAAAAAAAAAAAATCCAAAATCAGACAGAGTGTTGAGACCAGAGAGGCTAAGACCGCATTGACTCAGTGCGGTATTCAGCCTCTCTGGTGTCAAGTCTGATTTTGGAAAAAAAAAAAAAATCCAAAATCAGACAGAGTGTTGAGACCAGAGAGGCTAAGACCGCATTGACTCAGTGCGGTATTCAGCCTCTCTGGTGTCAAGTCTGATTTTGGAAAAAAAAAAAAAAAAATCCAAAATCAGACAGAGTGTTGAGACCAGAGAGGCTAAGACCGCATTGACTCAGTGCGGTATTCAGCCTCTCTGGTGTCAAGTCTGATTTAAAAAAAAAAAAAAAAAAATCCAAAATCAGACAGAGTGTTGACACCAGAGAGGCTAAGACCGCATTGACTCAGTGCGGTATTCAGCCTCTCTGGTGTCAAGTCTGATTTTGGAAAAAAAAAAAAATCCAAAATCAGACAGAGTGTTGAGACCAGAGAGGCTAAGACCGCATTGACTCAGTGCGGTATTCAGCCTCTCTGGTGTCAAGTCTGATTTTGGAAAAAAAAAAAAAATCCAAAATCAGACAGAGTGTTGACACCAGAGAGGCTAAGACCGCATTGACTCAGTGCGGTATTCAGCCTCTCTGGTGTCAAGTCTGATTTTGGAAAAAAAAAAAAAAAATCCAAAATCAGACAGAGTGTTGACACCAGAGAGGCTAAGACCGCATTGACTCAGTGCGGTATTCAGCCTCTCTGGTGTCAAGTCTGATTTTGGAAAAAAAAAAAAAAAATCCAAAATCAGACAGAGTGTTGACACCAGAGAGGCTAAGACCGCATTGACTCAGTGCGGTATTCAGCCTCTCTGGTGTCAAGTCTGATTTTGGAAAAAAAAAAAAAAATCCAAAATCAGACAGAGTGTTGACACCAGAGAGGCTAAGACCGCATTGACTCAGTGCGGTATTCAGCCTCTCTGGTGTCAAGTCTGATTTTGGAAAAAAAAAAAAAAAAATCCAAAATCAGACAGAGTGTTGAGACCAGAGAGGCTAAGACCGCATTGACTCAGTGCGGTATTCAGCCTCTCTGGTGTCAAGTCTGATTTTGGAAAAAAAAAAAAAAAATCCAAAATCAGACAGAGTGTTGACACCAGAGAGGCTAAGACCGCATTGACTCAGTGCGGTATTCAGCCTCTCTGGTGTCAAGTCTGATTTTGGAAAAAAAAAAAAAAAAATCCAAAATCAGACAGAGTGTTGAGACCAGAGAGGCTAAGACCGCATTGACTCAGTGCGGTATTCAGCCTCTCTGGTGTCAAGTCTGATTTAAAAAAAAAAAAAAAAAATCCAAAATCAGACAGAGTGTTGACACCAGAGAGGCTAAGACCGCATTGACTCAGTGCGGTATTCAGCCTCTCTGGTGTCAAGTCTGATTTTGGAAAAAAAAAAAAATCCAAAATCAGACAGAGTGTTGAGACCAGAGAGGCTAAGACCGCATTGACTCAGTGCGGTATTCAGCCTCTCTGGTGTCAAGTCTGATTTTGGAAAAAAAAAAAAAAAAATCCAAAATCAGACAGAGTGTTGACACCAGAGAGGCTAAGACCGCATTGACTCAGTGCAGTATTCAGCCTCTCTGGTGTCAAGTCTGATTTTGGAAAAAAAAAAAAAAAATCCAAAATCAGACAGAGTGTTGAGACCAGAGAGGCTAAGACCGCATTGACTCAGTGCGGTATTCAGCCTCTCTGGTGTCAAGTCTGATTTTGGAAAAAAAAAAAAAAAATCCAAAATCAGACAGAGTGTTGACACCAGAGAGGCTAAGACCGCATTGACTCAGTGCAGTATTCAGCCTCTCTGGTGTCAAGTCTGATTTTGGAAAAAAAAAAAAAAAAATCCAAAATCAGACAGAGTGTTGAGACCAGAGAGGCTAAGACCGCATTGACTCAGTGCGGTATTCAGCCTCTCTGGTGTCAAGTCTGATTTTGGAAAAAAAAAAAAAATCCAAAATCAGACAGAGTGTTGAGACCAGAGAGGCTAAGACCGCATTGACTCAGTGCGGTATTCAGCCTCTCTGGTGTCAAGTCTGATTTTGGAAAAAAAAAAAAAATCCAAAATCAGACAGAGTGTTGACACCAGAGAGGCTAAGACCGCATTGACTCAGTGCGGTATTCAGCCTCTCTGGTGTCAAGTCTGATTTTGGAAAAAAAAAAAAAAAATCCAAAATCAGACAGAGTGTTGACACCAGAGAGGCTAAGACCGCATTGACTCAGTGCAGTATTCAGCCTCTCTGGTGTCAAGTCTGATTTTGGAAAAAAAAAAAAAAAAAAAAAAAAATCAGACAGAGTGTTGAGACCAGAGAGGCTAAGACCGCATTGACTCAGTGCAGTATTCAGCCTCTCTGGTGTCAAGTCTGATTTTGGAAAAAAAAAAAAAAAAATCCAAAATCAGACAGAGTGTTGACACCAGAGAGGCTAAGACCGCATTGACTCGGTGCGGTATTCAGCCTCTCTGGTGTCAAGTCTGATTTTGGAAAAAAAAAAAAAAAATCCAAAATCAGACAGAGTGTTGAGAGACCAGAGAGGCTAAGACCGCATTGACTCAGTGCGGTATTCAGCCTCTCTGGTGTCAAGTCTGATTTTGGAAAAAAAAAAAAAAAATCCAAAATCAGACAGAGTGTTGACACCAGAGAGGCTAAGACCGCATTGACTCAGTGCGGTATTCAGCCTCTCTGGTGTCAAGTCTGATTTTGCAAAAAAAAAAAAAAAATCCAAAATCAGACAGAGTGTTGAGACCAGAGAGGCTAAGACCGCATTGACTCAGTGCGGTATTCAGCCTCTCTGGTGTCAAGTCTGACTTTGAAAAAAAAAAAAAAAATCCAAAATCAGACAGAGTGTTGACACCAGAGAGGCTAAGACCGCATTGACTCAGTGCGGTATTCAGCCTCTCTGGTGTCAAGTCTGATTTTGGAAAAAAAAAAAAAAAATTCAAAATCAGACAGAGTGTTGAGACCAGAGAGGCTAAGACCGCATTGACTCAGTGCGGTATTCAGCCTCTCTGGTGTCAAGTCTGATTTTGGAAAAAAAAAAAAAAGATCCAAAATCAGACTTGACACCAGAGAGGCTAAGACCGCATTGACTCAGTGCGGTATTCAGCCTCTCTGGTGTCAAGTCTGATTTTGGAAAAAAAAAAAAAAATCCCAAATCAGACAGAGTGTTGACACCAGAGAGGCTAAGACCGCATTGACTCAGTGCGGTATTCAGCCTCTCTGGTGTCAAGTCTGATTTTGGAAAAAAAATAAAAATAAATCCAAAATCAGACAGAGTGTTGAGACCAGAGAGGCTAAGACCGCATTGACTCAGTGCGGTATTCAGCCTCTCTGGTGTCAAGTCTGATTTTGGAAAAAAAAAAAAAAAAATCCAAAATCAGACAGAGTGTTGACACCAGAGAGGCTAAGACCGCATTGACTCGGTGCGGTATTCAGCCTCTCTGGTGTCAAGTCTGATTTTGGAAAAAAAAAAAAAAAATCCAAAATCAGACAGAGTGTTGAGACCAGAGAGGCTAAGACCGCATTGACTCAGTGCGGTATTCAGCCTCTCTGGTGTCGTCTGATTTTGGAAAAAAAAAAAAAAAATCCAAAATCAGACAGAGTGTTGACACCAGAGAGGCTAAGACCGCATTGACTCAGTGCGGTATTCAGCCTCTCTGGTGTCAAGTCTGATTTTGGAAAAAAAAAAAAAAAATCCAAAATCAGACAGAGTGTTGAGATCAGAGAGGCTAAGACCGCATTGACTCAGTGCGGTATTCAGCCTCTCTGGTGTCAAGTCTGATTTTTGAAAAAAAAAAAAAAGATCCAAAATCAGACTTGACACCAGAGAGGCTAAGACCGCATTGACTCAGTGCGGTATTCAGCCTCTCTGGTGTCAAGTCTGATTTTGGAAAAAAAAAAAAAAAATCCAAAATCAGACAGAGTGTTGACACCAGAGAGGCTAAGACCGCATTGACTCAGTGCGGTATTCAGCCTCTCTGGTGTCAAGTCTGATTTTGGAAAAAAAAAAAAAAAAATCCAAAATCAGACAGAGTGTTGAGACCAGAGAGGCTAAGACCGCATTGACTCAGTGCGGTATTCAGCCTCTCTGGTGTCAAGTCTGATTTTTGAAAAAAAAAAAAAAAAGATCCAAAATCAGACTTGACACCAGAGAGGCTAAGACCGCATTGACTCAGTGCGGTATTCAGCCTCTCTGGTGTCAAGTCTGATTTTGGAAAAAAAAAAAAAAAATCCAAAATCAGACAGTGTTGACACCAGAGAGGCTAAGACCGCATTGACTCAGTGCGGTATTCAGCCTCTCTGGTGTCGTCTGATTTTGGAAAAAAAAAAAAAAAATCAAAAATCAGACAGAGTGTTGACACCAGAGAGGCTAAGACCGCATTGACTCAGTGCGGTATTCAGCCTCTCTGGTGTCAAGTCTGATTTTGCAAAAAAAAAAAAAAAAATCCAAAATCAGACAGTGTTGAGACCAGAGAGGCTAAGACCGCATTGACTCAGTGCGGTATTCAGCCTCTCTGGTGTCAAGTCTGACTTTGGAAAAAAAAAAAAAAAATCCAAAATCAGACAGAGTGTTGACACCAGAGAGGCTAAGACCGCATTGACTCAGTGCGGTATTCAGCCTCTCTGGTGTCAAGTCTGATTTTGGAAAAAAAAAAAAAAAATCCAAAATCAGACAGAGTGTTGAGATCAGAGAGGCTAAGACCGCATTGACTCAGTGCGGTATTCAGCCTCTCTGGTGTCAAGTCTGATTTTTGAAAAAAAAAAAAAAGATCCAAAATCAGACTTGACACCAGAGAGGCTAAGACCGCATTGACTCAGTGCGGTATTCAGCCTCTCTGGTGTCAAGTCTGATTTTGGAAAAAAAAAAAAAAATCCAAAATCAGACAGAGTGTTGACACCAGAGAGGCTAAGACCGCATTGACTCAGTGCGGTATTCAGCCTCTCTGGTGTCAAGTCTGATTTTGGAAAAAAAAAAAAAAAAAATCCAAAATCAGACAGAGTGTTGAGACCAGAGAGGCTAAGACCGCATTGACTCAGTGCGGTATTCAGCCTCTCTGGTGTCAAGTCTGATTTTGGAAAAAAAAAAAAAAAATCCAAAATCAGACAGAGTGTTGACACCAGAGAGGCTAAGACCGCATTGACTCAGTGCGGTATTCAGCCTCTCTGGTGTCAAGTCTGATTTTGGAAAAAAAAAAAAAAAAATCCAAAATCAGACAGAGTGTTGAGACCAGAGAGGCTAAGACCGCATTGACTCAGTGCGGTATTCAGCCTCTCTGGTGTCAAGTCTGATTTTTGAAAAAAAAAAAAAAAAATCCAAAATCAGACAGAGTGTTGACACCAGAGAGGCTAAGACCGCATTGACTCAGTGCGGTATTCAGCCTCTCTGGTGTCAAGTCTGATTTTGGAAAAAAAAAAAAAATCCAAAATCAGACAGAGTGTTGAGACCAGAGAGGCTAAGACTGCATTGACTCAGTGCGGTATTCAGCCTCTCTGGTGTCAAGTCTGATTTTGGAAAAAAAAAAAGAAATCCAAAATCAGACAGAGTGTTGACACCAGAGAGGCTAAGACCGCATTGACTCAGTGCGGTATTCAGCCTCTCTGGTGTCAAGTCTGATTTTTGAAAAAAAAAAAAAAAAATCCAAAATCAGACAGAGTGTTGAGACCAGAGAGGCTAAGACCGCATTGACTCAGTGCGGTATTCAGCCTCTCTGGTGTCAAGTCTGATTTTGGAAAAAAAAAAAAAAATCCAAAATCAGACAAAGTGTTGACACCAGAGAGGCTAAGACCGCATTGACTCAGTGCAGTATTCAGCCTCTCTGGTGTCAAGTCTGATTTTGCAAAAAAAAAAAAAAAAATCCAAAATCAGACAGAGTGTTGAGACCAGAGAGGCTAAGACCGCATTGACTCAGTGCCGTATTCAGCCTCTCTGGTGTCAAGTCTGATTTTTGAAAAAAAAAAAAAAAAATCCAAAATCAGACAGAGTGTTGACACCAGAGAGGCTAAGACCGCATTGACTCAGTGCGGTATTCAGCCTCTCTGGTGTCAAGTCTGATTTTGGAAAAAAAAAAAAAATCCAAAATCAGACAGAGTGTTGAGACCAGAGAGGCTAAGACTGCATTGACTCAGTGCGGTATTCAGCCTCTCTGGTGTCAAGTCTGATTTTGGAAAAAAAAAAGAAATCCAAAATCAGACAGAGTGTTGACACCAGAGAGGCTAAGACCGCATTGACTCAGTGCGGTATTCAGCCTCTCTGGTGTCAAGTCTGATTTTGGAAAAAAAAAAAAAAAAATCCAAAATCAGACAGAGTGTTGAGACCAGAGAGGCTAAGACCGCATTGACTCAGTGCGGTATTCAGCCTCTCTGGTGTCAAGTCTGATTTTTGAAAAAAAAAAAAAAAAGATCCAAAATCAGACTTGACACCAGAGAGGCTAAGACCGCATTGACTCAGTGCGGTATTCAGCCTCTCTGGTGTCAAGTCTGATTTTGGAAAAAAAAAAAAAAAATCCAAAATCAGACAGTGTTGACACCAGAGAGGCTAAGACCGCATTGACTCAGTGCGGTATTCAGCCTCTCTGGTGTCAAGTCTGATTTTTGAAAAAAAAAAAAAAAAAATCCAAAATCAGACAGAGTGTTGACACCAGAGAGGCTAAGACCGCATTGACTCAGTGCAGTATTCAGCCTCTCTGGTGTCAAGTCTGATTTTGGAAAAAAAAAAAAAAAATCCAAAATCAGACAGAGTGTTGAGACCAGAGAGGCTAAGACCGCATTGACTCAGTGCGGTATTCAGCCTCTCTGGTGTCAAGTCTGATTTTGGGAAAAAAAAAAAAAAAAATCCAAAATCAGACAGAGTGTTGACACCAGAGAGGCTAAGACCGCATTGACTCGGTGCGGTATTCAGCCTCTCTGGTGTCAAGTCTGATTTTGGAAAAAAAAAAAAAAAAAATCCAAAATCAGACAGAGTGTTGAGACCAGAGAGGCTAAGACCGCATTGACTCAGTGCGGTATTCAGCCTCTCTGGTGTCAAGTCTGACTTTGGAAAAAAAAAAAAAAAATCCAAAATCAGACAGAGTGTTGACACCAGAGAGGCTAAGACCGCATTGACTCAGTGCGGTATTCAGCCTCTCTGGTGTCAAGTCTGATTTTGGAAAAAAAAAAAAAAAAAATTAAAATCAGACAGAGTGTTGAGACCAGAGAGGCTAAGACCGCATTGACTCAGTGCGGTATTCAGCCTCTCTGGTGTCAAGTCTGATTTTGGAAAAAAAAAAAAAAGATCCAAAATCAGACAGAGTGTTGACACCAGAGAGGCTAAGACCGCATTGACTCAGTGCGGTATTCAGCCTCTCTTGTGTCAAGTCTGATTTTGGAAAAAAAAAAAAAAATCCAAAATCAGACAGAGTGTTGACACCAGAGAGGCTAAGACCGCATTGACTCAGTGCGGTATTCAGCCTCTCTGGTGTCAAGTCTGATTTTGGAAAAAAAAAAAAAAAATCCAAAATCAGACAGAGTGTTGACACCAGAGAGGCTAAGACCGCATTGACTCAGTGCGGTATTCAGCCTCTCTGGTGTCAAGTCTGATTTTGGAAAAAAAAAAAAAATCCAAAATCAGACAGAGTGTTGACACCAGAGAGGCTAAGACCGCATTGACTCAGTGCGGTATTCAGCCTCTCTGGTGTCAAGTCTGATTTTGAAAAAAAAAAAAAAAAATCCAAAATCAGACAGAGTGTTGAGACCAGAGAGGCTAAGACCGCATTGACTCAGTGCAGTATTCAGCCTCTCTGGTGTCAAGTCTGATTTTGGAAAAAAAAAAAAAAAAATCCAAAATCAGACAGAGTGTTGACACCAGAGAGGCTAAGACCGCATTGACTCAGTGCGGTATTCAGCCTCTCTGGTGTCAAGTCTGATTTTGGAAAAAAAAAAAAAAAAATCCAAAATCAGACAGAGTGTTGAGACCAGAGAGGCTAAGACCGCATTGACTCAGTGCGGTATTCAGCCTCTCTGGTGTCAAGTCTGATTAAAAAAAAAAAAAAAAAAAAATCCAAAATCAGACAGAGTGTTGACAACAGAGAGGCTAAGACCGCATTGACTCAGTGCGGTATTCAGCCTCTCTGGTGTCAAGTCTGATTTTGGAAAAAAAAAAAAAAAATCCAAAATCAGACAGAGTGTTGACACCAGAGAGGCTAAGACCGCATTGACTCAGTGCGGTATTCAGCCTCTCTGGTGTCAAGTCTGATTTTGGAAAAAAAAAAAAAATCCAAAATCAGACAGAGTGTTGACACCAGAGAGGCTAAGACCGCATTGACTCAGTGCGGTATTCAGCCTCTCTGGTGTCAAGTCTGATTTTGAAAAAAAAAAAAAAAAAATCCAAAATCAGACAGAGTGTTGAGACCAGAGAGGCTAAGACCGCATTGACTCAGTGCAGTATTCAGCCTCTCTGGTGTCAAGTCTGATTTTGGAAAAAAAAAAAAAAAATCCAAAATCAGACAGAGTGTTGACACCAGAGAGGCTAAGACCGCATTGACTCAGTGCGGTATTCAGCCTCTCTGGTGTCAAGTCTGATTTTGGAAAAAAAAAAAAAAAAATCCAAAATCAGACAGAGTGTTGAGACCAGAGAGGCTAAGACCGCATTGACTCAGTGCGGTATTCAGCCTCTCTGGTGTCAAGTCTGATTTAAAAAAAAAAAAAAAAAAAATCCAAAATCAGACAGAGTGTTGACATCAGAGAGGCTAAGACCGCATTGACTCAGTGCGGTATTCAGCCTCTCTGGTGTCAAGTCTGATTTTGGAAAAAAAAAAAAATCCAAAATCAGACAGAGTGTTGAGACCAGAGAGGCTAAGACCGCATTGACTCAGTGCGGTATTCAGCCTCTCTGGTGTCAAGCCTGATTTTGGAAAAAAAAAAAAAAATCCAAAATCAGACAGAGTGTTGACACCAGAGAGGCTAAGACCGCATTGACTCAGTGCGGTATTCAGCCTCTCTGGTGTCAAGTCTGATTTTGGAAAAAAAAAAAAAAAATCCAAAATCAGACAGAGTGTTGACACCAGAGAGGCTAAGACCGCATTGACTCAGTGCGGTATTCAGCCTCTCTGGTGTCAAGTCTGATTTTGGAAAAAAAAAAAAAAAATCCAAAATCAGCCAGAGTGTTGACACCAGAGAGGCTAAGACCGCATTGACTCAGTGCGGTATTCAGCCTCTCTGGTGTCAAGTCTGATTTTGGAAAAAAAAAAAAAAAAAATCCAAAATCAGACAGAGTGTTGAGACCAGAGAGGCTAAGACCGCATTGACTCAGTGCGGTATTCAGCCTCTCTGGTGTCAAGTCTGATTTTGGAAAAAAAAAAAAAAAATCCAAAATCAGACAGAGTGTTGACACCAGAGAGGCTAAGACCGCATTGACTCAGTGCGGTATTCAGCCTCTCTGGTGTCAAGTCTGATTTTGGAAAAAAAAAAAAAAAAATCCAAAATCAGACAGAGTGTTGAGACCAGAGAGGCTAAGACCGCATTGACTCAGTGCGGTATTCAGCCTCTCTGGTGTCAAGTCTGATTTAAAAAAAAAAAAAAAAAAATCCAAAATCAGACAGAGTGTTGACACCAGAGAGGCTAAGACCGCATTGACTCAGTGCGGTATTCAGCCTCTCTGGTGTCAAGTCTGATTTTGGAAAAAAAAAAAAATCCAAAATCAGACAGAGTGTTGAGACCAGAGAGGCTAAGACCGCATTGACTCAGTGCGGTATTCAGCCTCTCTGGTGTCAAGTCTGATTTTGGAAAAAAAAAAAAAAAAATCCAAAATCAGACAGAGTGTTGACACCAGAGAGGCTAAGACCGCATTGACTCAGTGCGGTATTCAGCCTCTCTGGTGTCAAGTCTGATTTTGGGAAAAAAAAAAAAAAAAATCCAAAATCAGACAGAGTGTTGACACCAGAGAGGCTAAGACCGCATTGACTCGGTGCGGTATTCAGCCTCTCTGGTGTCAAGTCTGATTTTGGAAAAAAAAAAAAAAAAAATCCAAAATCAGACAGAGTGTTGAGACCAGAGAGGCTAAGACCGCATTGACTCAGTGCGGTATTCAGCCTCTCTGGTGTCAAGTCTGATTTTGGAAAAAAAAAAAAAAAAATTTTAAATCAGACAGAGTGTTGAGACCAGAGAGGCTAAGACCGCATTGACTCAGTGCGGTATTCAGCCTCTCTGGTGTCAAGTCTGATTTTGGAAAAAAAAAAAAAAAGATCCAAAATCAGACAGAGTGTTGACACCAGAGAGGCTAAGACCGCATTGACTCAGTGCGGTATTCAGCCTCTCTGGTGTCAAGTCTGATTTTGGAAAAAAAAAAAAAAATCCAAAATCAGACAGAGTGTTGACACCAGAGAGGCTAAGACCGCATTGACTCAGTGCGGTATTCAGCCTCTCTGGTGTCAAGTCTGATTTTGGAAAAAAAAAAAAAAAATCCAAAATCAGACAGAGTGTTGACACCAGAGAGGCTAAGACCGCATTGACTCAGTGCGGTATTCAGCCTCTCTGGTGTCAAGTCTGATTTTGGAAAAAAAAAAAAAATCCAAAATCAGACAGAGTGTTGACACCAGAGAGGCTAAGACTGCATTGACTCAGTGCGGTATTCAGCCTCTCTGGTGTCAAGTCTGATTTTGAAAAAAAAAAAAAAAAAATCCAAAATCAGACAGAGTGTTGAGACCAGAGAGGCTAAGACCGCATTGACTCAGTGCAGTATTCAGCCTCTCTGGTGTCAAGTCTGATTTTGGAAAAAAAAAAAAAAAATCCAAAATCAGACAGAGTGTTGACACCAGAGAGGCTAAGACCGCATTGACTCAGTGCGGTATTCAGCCTCTCTGGTGTCAAGTCTGATTTTGGAAAAAAAAAAAAAAAAATCCAAAATCAGACAGAGTGTTGAGACCAGAGAGGCTAAGACCGCATTGACTCAGTGCGGTATTCAGCCTCTCTGGTGTCAAGTCTGATTTTGGAAAAAAAAAAAAAAAAATCCAAAATCAGACAGAGTGTTGACAACAGAGAGGCTAAGACCGCATTGACTCAGTGCGGTATTCAGCCTCTCTGGTGTCAAGTCTGATTTTGGAAAAAAAAAAAAAAAATCCAAAATCAGACAGAGTGTTGACACCAGAGAGGCTAAGACCGCATTGACTCAGTG
Organism: Poromitra crassiceps; assembly: GCF_964638095.1. NCBI lineage: Eukaryota > Metazoa > Chordata > Actinopteri > Beryciformes > Melamphaidae > Poromitra > Poromitra crassiceps. Next base: position 25,155 of record NW_028151487.1, on the reverse strand, counting down.
CGGTATTCAGCCTCTCTGGTGTCAAGTCTGATTTTGGAAAAAAAAAAAAAATCCAAAATCAGACAGAGTGTTGACACCAGAGAGGCTAAGACCGCATTGACTCAGTGCGGTATTCAGCCTCTCTGGTGTCAAGTCTGATTTTGAAAAAAAAAAAAAAAAAATCCAAAATCAGACAGAGTGTTGAGACCAGAGAGGCTAAGACCGCATTGACTCAGTGCAGTATTCAGCCTCTCTGGTGTCAAGTCTGATTTTGGAAAAAAAAAAAAAAAATCCAAAATCAGACAGAGTGTTGACACCAGAGAGGCTAAGACCGCATTGACTCAGTGCGGTATTCAGCCTCTCTGGTGTCAAGTCTGATTTTGGAAAAAAAAAAAAAAAAAATCCAAAATCAGACAGAGTGTTGAGACCAGAGAGGCTAAGACCGCATTGACTCAGTGCGGTATTCAGCCTCTCTGGTGTCAAGTCTGATTTAAAAAAAAAAAAAAAAAAAATCCAAAATCAGACAGAGTGTTGACACCAGAAAGGCTAAGACCGCATTGACTCAGTGCGGTATTCAGCCTCTCTGGTGTCAAGTCTGATTTTGGAAAAAAAAAAAAAATCCAAAATCAGACAGAGTGTTGAGACCAGAGAGGCTAAGACCGCATTGACTCAGTGCGGTATTCAGCCTCTCTGGTGTCAAGCCTGATTTTGGAAAAAAAAAAAAAAATCCAAAATCAGACAGAGTGTTGACACCAGAGAGGCTAAGACCGCATTGACTCAGTGCGGTATTCAGCCTCTCTGGTGTCAAGTCTGATTTTGGAAAAAAAAAAAAAAGATCCAAAATCAGACAGAGTGTTGACACCAGAGAGGCTAAGACCGCATTGACTCAGTGCGGTATTCAGCCTCTCTGGTGTCAAGCCTGATTTTGGAAAAAAAAAAAAAAATCCAAAATCAGACAGAGTGTTGACACCAGAGAGGCTAAGACCGCATTGACTCAGTGCGGTATTCAGCCTCTCTGGTGTCAAGTCTGATTTTGGAAAAAAAAAAAAAAAATCCAAAATCAGACAGAGTGTTGACACCAGAGAGGCTAAGACCGCATTGACTCAGTGCGGTATTCAGCCTCTCTGGTGTCAAGTCTGATTTTGGAAAAAAAAAAAAAAAATCCAAAATCAGCCAGAGTGTTGACACCAGAGAGGCTAAGACCGCATTGACTCAGTGCGGTATTCAGCCTCTCTGGTGTCAAGTCTGATTTTGGAAAAAAAAAAAAAAAAATCCAAAATCAGACAGAGTGTTGAGACCAGAGAGGCTAAGACCGCATTGACTCAGTGCGGTATTCAGCCTCTCTGGTGTCAAGTCTGATTTTGGAAAAAAAAAAAAAAAAATCCAAAATCAGACAGAGTGTTGACACCAGAGAGGCTAAGACCGCATTGACTCAGTGCGGTATTCAGCCTCTCTGGTGTCAAGTCTGATTTTGGAAAAAAAAAAAAAAAAATCCAAAATCAGACAGAGTGTTGAGACCAGAGAGGCTAAGACCGCATTGACTCAGTGCGGTATTCAGCCTCTCTGGTGTCAAGTCTGATTTAAAAAAAAAAAAAAAAAAATCCAAAATCAGACAGAGTGTTGACACCAGAGAGGCTAAGACCGCATTGACTCAGTGCGGTATTCAGCCTCTCTGGTGTCAAGTCTGATTTTGGAAAAAAAAAAAAAAAAATCCAAAATCAGACAGAGTGTTGAGACCAGAGAGGCTAAGACCGCATTGACTCAGTGCGGTATTCAGCCTCTCTGGTGTCAAGTCTGATTTTGGAAAAAAAAAAAAAAAATCCAAAATCAGACAGAGTGTTGACACCAGAGAGGCTAAGACCGCATTGACTCAGTGCAGTATTCAGCCTCTCTGGTGTCAAGTCTGATTTTGGAAAAAAAAAAAAAAAAATCCAAAATCAGACAGAGTGTTGAGACCAGAGAGGCTAAGACCGCATTGACTCAGTGCGGTATTCAGCCTCTCTGGTGTCAAGTCTGATTTTGGAAAAAAAAAAAAAAAATCCAAAATCAGACAGAGTGTTGACACCAGAGAGGCTAAGACCGCATTGACTCAGTGCAGTATTCAGCCTCTCTGGTGTCAAGTCTGATTTTTGAAAAAAAAAAAAAAAATCCAAAATCAGACAGTGTTGAGACCAGAGAGGCTAAGACCGCATTGACTCAGTGCGGTATTCAGCCTCTCTGGTGTCAAGTCTGATTTTGGAAAAAAAAAAAAAATCCAAAATCAGACAGAGTGTTGAGACCAGAGAGGCTAAGACCGCATTGACTCAGTGCGGTATTCAGCCTCTCTGGTGTCAAGTCTGATTTTGGAAAAAAAAAAAGAAATCCAAAATCAGACAGAGTGTTGACACCAGAGAGGCTAAGACCGCATTGACTCAGTGCGGTATTCAGCCTCTCTGGTGTCAAGTCTGATTTTGGAAAAAAAAAAAAAAAATCCAAAATCAGACAGAGTGTTGACACCAGAGAGGCTAAGACCGCATTGACTCAGTGCGGTATTCAGCCTCTCTGGTGTCAAGTCTGATTTTGGAAAAAAAAAAAAAAAAATCCAAAATCAGACAGAGTGTTGAGACCAGAGAGGCTAAGACCGCATTGACTCAGTGCGGTATTCAGCCTCTCTGGTGTCAAGTCTGATTTTGGAAAAAAAAAAAAAAAAATCCAAAATCAGACAGAGTGTTGACAACAGAGAGGCTAAGACCGCATTGACTCAGTGCGGTATTCAGCCTCTCTGGTGTCAAGTCTGATTTTGGAAAAAAAAAAAAAAAATCCAAAATCAGACAGAGTGTTGACACCAGAGAGGCTAAGACCGCATTGACTCAGTGCGGTATTCAGCCTCTCTGGTGTCAAGTCTGATTTTGGAAAAAAAAAAAAAAATCCAAAATCAGACAGAGTGTTGACACCAGAGAGGCTAAGACCGCATTGACTCAGTGCGGTATTCAGCCTCTCTGGTGTCAAGTCTGATTTTGAAAAAAAAAAAAAAAAAATCCAAAATCAGACAGAGTGTTGAGACCAGAGAGGCTAAGACCGCATTGACTCAGTGCAGTATTCAGCCTCTCTGGTGTCAAGTCTGATTTTGGAAAAAAAAAAAAAAAATCCAAAATCAGACAGAGTGTTGACACCAGAGAGGCTAAGACCGCATTGACTCAGTGCGGTATTCAGCCTCTCTGGTGTCAAGTCTGATTTTGGAAAAAAAAAAAAAAAAATCCAAAATCAGACAGAGTGTTGAGACCAGAGAGGCTAAGACCGCATTGACTCAGTGCGGTATTCAGCCTCTCTGGTGTCAAGTCTGATTTAAAAAAAAAAAAAAAAAAAATCCAAAATCAGACAGAGTGTTGACACCAGAGAGGCTAAGACCGCATTGACTCAGTGCGGTATTCAGCCTCTCTGGTGTCAAGTCTGATTTTGGAAAAAAAAAAAAATCCAAAATCAGACAGAGTGTTGAGACCAGAGAGGCTAAGACCGCATTGACTCAGTGCGGTATTCAGCCTCTCTGGTGTCAAGCCTGATTTTGGAAAAAAAAAAAAAAATCCAAAATCAGACAGAGTGTTGACACCAGAGAGGCTAAGACCGCATTGACTCAGTGCGGTATTCAGCCTCTCTGGTGTCAAGTCTGATTTTGGAAAAAAAAAAAAAAGATCCAAAATCAGACAGAGTGTTGACACCAGAGAGGCTAAGACCGCATTGACTCAGTGCGGTATTCAGCCTCTCTGGTGTCAAGCCTGATTTTGGAAAAAAAAAAAAAAATCCAAAATCAGACAGAGTGTTGACACCAGAGAGGCTAAGACCGCATTGACTCAGTGCGGTATTCAGCCTCTCTGGTGTCAAGTCTGATTTTGGAAAAAAAAAAAAAAAATCCAAAATCAGACAGAGTGTTGACACCAGAGAGGCTAAGACCGCATTGACTCAGTGCGGTATTCAGCCTCTCTGGTGTCAAGTCTGATTTTGGAAAAAAAAAAAAAAAATCCAAAATCAGCCAGAGTGTTGACACCAGAGAGGCTAAGACCGCATTGACTCAGTGCGGTATTCAGCCTCTCTGGTGTCAAGTCTGATTTTGGAAAAAAAAAAAAAAAAAATCCAAAATCAGACAGAGTGTTGAGACCAGAGAGGCTAAGACCGCATTGACTCAGTGCGGTATTCAGCCTCTCTGGTGTCAAGTCTGATTTTGGAAAAAAAAAAAAAAAATCCAAAATCAGACAGAGTGTTGACACCAGAGAGGCTAAGACCGCATTGACTCAGTGCGGTATTCAGCCTCTCTGGTGTCAAGTCTGATTTTGGAAAAAAAAAAAAAAAAATCCAAAATCAGACAGAGTGTTGAGACCAGAGAGGCTAAGACCGCATTGACTCAGTGCGGTATTCAGCCTCTCTGGTGTCAAGTCTGATTTAAAAAAAAAAAAAAAAAAATCCAAAATCAGACAGAGTGTTGACACCAGAGAGGCTAAGACCGCATTGACTCAGTGCGGTATTCAGCCTCTCTGGTGTCAAGTCTGATTTTGGAAAAAAAAAAAAAAATCCAAAATCAGACAGAGTGTTGAGACCAGAGAGGCTAAGACCGCATTGACTCAGTGCGGTATTCAGCCTCTCTGGTGTCAAGTCTGATTTTGGAAAAAAAAAAAAGAAATCCAAAATCAGACAGAGTGTTGACACCAGAGAGGCTAAGACCGCATTGACTCAGTGCGGTATTCAGCCTCTCTGGTGTCAAGTCTGATTTTGGAAAAAAAAAAAAAAAATCCAAAATCAGACAGAGTGTTGAGACCAGAGAGGCTAAGACCGCATTGACTCAGTGCGGTATTCAGCCTCTCTGGTGTCAAGTCTGATTTTGGAAAAAAAAAAAAAAAATCCAAAATCAGACAGAGTGTTGACACCAGAGAGGCTAAGACCGCATTGACTCAGTGCAGTATTCAGCCTCTCTGGTGTCAAGTCTGATTTTGGAAAAAAAAAAAAAAAAATCCAAAATCAGACAGAGTGTTGAGACCAGAGAGGCTAAGACCGCATTGACTCAGTGCAGTATTCAGCCTCTCTGGTGTCAAGTCTGATTTTGGAAAAAAAAAAAAAAAAAATCCAAAATCAGACAGAGTGTTGACACCAGAGAGGCTAAGACCGCATTGACTCGGTGCGGTATTCAGCCTCTCTGGTGTCAAGTCTAATTTTGGAAAAAAAAAAAAAAAATCCAAAATCAGACAGAGTGTTGAGACCAGAGAGGCTAAGACCGCATTGACTCAGTGCGGTATTCAGCCTCTCTGGTGTCAAGTCTGATTTTGGAAAAAAAAAAAAAAAATCCAAAATCAGACAGAGTGTTGACACCAGAGAGGCTAAGACCGCATTGACTCAGTGCGGTATTCAGCCTCTCTGGTGTCAAGTCTGATTTTGCAAAAAAAAAAAAAAAAATCCAAAATCAGACAGAGTGTTGAGACCAGAGAGGCTAAGACCGCATTGACTCAGTGCGGTATTCAGCCTCTCTGGTGTCAAGTCTGACTTTGGAAAAAAAAAAAAAAAATCCAAAATCAGACAGAGTGTTGACACCAGAGAGGCTAAGACCGCATTGACTCAGTGCGGTATTCAGCCTCTCTGGTGTCAAGTCTGATTTTGGAAAAAAAAAAAAAAAATCCAAAATCAGACAGAGTGTTGAGACCAGAGAGGCTAAGACCGCATTGACTCAGTGCGGTATTCAGCCTCTCTGGTGTCAAGTCTGATTTTGGAAAAAAAAAAAAAAGATCCAAAATCAGACTTGACACCAGAGAGGCTAAGACCGCATTGACTCAGTGCGGTATTCAGCCTCTCTGGTGTCAAGTCTGATTTTGGAAAAAAAAAAAAAAAATCCAAAATCAGACAGAGTGTTGACACCAGAGAGGCTAAGACCGCATTGACTCAGTGCGGTATTCAGCCTCTCTGGTGTCAAGTCTGATTTTGGAAAAAAAAAAAAAAAAAATCCAAAATCAGACAGAGTGTTGAGACCAGAGAGGCTAAGACCGCATTGACTCAGTGCGGTATTCAGCCTCTCTGGTGTCAAGTCTGATTTTGGAAAAAAAAAAAAAAAAAATCCAAAATCAGACAGAGTGTTGACACCAGAGAGGCTAAGACCGCATTGACTCGGTGCGGTATTCAGCCTCTCTGGTGTCAAGTCTGATTTTGGAAAAAAAAAAAAAAAATCCAAAATCAGACAGAGTGTTGAGACCAGAGAGGCTAAGACCGCATTGACTCAGTGCGGTATTCAGCCTCTCTGGTGTCAAGTCTGATTTTGCAAAAAAAAAAAAAAAAATCCAAAATCAGACAGAGTGTTGAGACCAGAGAGGCTAAGACCGCATTGACTCAGTGCGGTATTCAGCCTCTCTGGTGTCAAGTCTGACTTTGGAAAAAAAAAAAAAAAATCCAAAATCAGACAGAGTGTTGACACCAGAGAGGCTAAGACCGCATTGACTCAGTGCGGTATTCAGCCTCTCTGGTGTCAAGTCTGATTTTGGAAAAAAAAAAAAAAAATCCAAAATCAGACAGAGTGTTGAGACCAGAGAGGCTAAGACCGCATTGACTCAGTGCGGTATTCAGCCTCTCTGGTTTCAAGTCTGATTTTGGAAAAAAAAAAAAAAGATCCAAAATCAGACTTGACACCAGAGAGGCTAAGACCGCATTGACTCAGTGCGGTATTCAGCCTCTCTGGTGTCAAGTCTGATTTTGGAAAAAAAAAAAAAAATCCAAAATCAGACAGAGTGTTGACACCAGAGAGGCTAAGACCGCATTGACTCAGTGCGGTATTCAGCCTCTCTGGTGTCAAGTCTGATTTTGGAAAAAAAAAAAAAAAAAATCCAAAATCAGACAGAGTGTTGAGACCAGAGAGGCTAAGACCGCATTGACTCAGTGCGGTATTCAGCCTCTCTGGTGTCAAGTCTGATTTTGGAAAAAAAAAAAAAAAAAATCCAAAATCAGACAGAGTGTTGACACCAGAGAGGCTAAGACCGCATTGACTCGGTGCGGTATTCAGCCTCTCTGGTGTCAAGTCTGATTTTGGAAAAAAAAAAAAAAAATCCAAAATCAGACAGAGTGTTGAGACCAGAGAGGCTAAGACCGCATTGACTCAGTGCGGTATTCAGCCTCTCTGGTGTCAAGTCTGATTTTGGAAAAAAAAAAAAAAAATCCAAAATCAGACAGAGTGTTGACACCAGAGAGGCTAAGACCGCATTGACTCAGTGCGGTATTCAGCCTCTCTGGTGTCAAGTCTGATTTTGCAAAAAAAAAAAAAAAAATCCAAAATCAGACAGAGTGTTGAGACCAGAGAGGCTAAGACCGCATTGACTCAGTGCGGTATTCAGCCTCTCTGGTGTCAAGTCTGACTTTGGAAAAAAAAAAAAAAAATCCAAAATCAGACAGAGTGTTGACACCAGAGAGGCTAAGACCGCATTGACTCAGTGCGGTATTCAGCCTCTCTGGTGTCAAGTCTGATTTTGGAAAAAAAAAAAAAAAATCCAAAATCAGACAGAGTGTTGAGACCAGAGAGGCTAAGACCGCATTGACTCAGTGCGGTATTCAGCCTCTCTGGTGTCAAGTCTGATTTTGGAAAAAAAAAAAAAAGATCCAAAATCAGACTTGACACCAGAGAGGCTAAGACCGCATTGACTCAGTGCGGTATTCAGCCTCTCTGGTGTCAAGTCTGATTTTGGAAAAAAAAAAAAAAATCCAAAATCAGACAGAGTGTTGACACCAGAGAGGCTAAGACCGCATTGACTCAGTGCGGTATTCAGCCTCTCTGGTGTCAAGTCTGATTTTGGAAAAAAAAAAAAAAAAAAATCCAAAATCAGACAGAGTGTTGAGACCAGAGAGGCTAAGACCGCATTGACTCAGTGCGGTATTCAGCCTCTCTGGTGTCAAGTCTGATTTTGGAAAAAAAAAAAAAAAATCCAAAATCAGACAGAGTGTTGACACCAGAGAGGCTAAGACCGCATTGACTCAGTGCGGTATTCAGCCTCTCTGGTGTCAAGTCTGATTTTGGAAAAAAAAAAAAAAAAATCCAAAATCAGACAGAGTGTTGAGACCAGAGAGGCTAAGACCGCATTGACTCAGTGCGGTATTCAGCCTCTCTGGTGTCAAGTCTGATTTTGGAAAAAAAAAAAAAATCCAAAATCAGACAGAGTGTTGAGACCAGAGAGGCTAAGACTGCATTGACTCAGTGCGGTATTCAGCCTCTCTGGTGTCAAGTCTGATTTTGGAAAAAAAAAAAGAAATCCAAAATCAGACAGAGTGTTGACACCAGAGAGGCTAAGACCGCATTGACTCAGTGCGGTATTCAGCCTCTCTGGTGTCAAGTCTGATTTTGGAAAAAAAAAAAAAAAAATCCAAAATCAGACAGAGTGTTGAGACCAGAGAGGCTAAGACCGCATTGACTCAGTGCGGTATTCAGCCTCTCTGGTGTCAAGTCTGATTTTGGAAAAAAAAAAAAAAATCCAAAATCAGACAAAGTGTTGACACCAGAGAGGCTAAGACCGCATTGACTCAGGGCGGTATTCAGCCTCTCTGGTGTCAAGTCTGATTTTGCAAAAAAAAAAAAAAAAATCCAAAATCAGACAGAGTGTTGAGACCAGAGAGGCTAAGACCGCATTGACTCAGTGCGGTATTCAGCCTCTCTGGTGTCAAGTCTGACTTTGGAAAAAAAAAAAAAAATCCAAAATCAGACAGAGTGTTGACACCAGAGAGGCTAAGACCGCATTGACTCAGTGCGGTATTCAGCCTCTCTGGTGTCAAGTCTGATTTTGGAAAAAAAAAAAAAAATCCAAAATCAGACAGAGTGTTGAGACCAGAGAGGCAAAGACCGCATTGACTCAGTGCGGTATTCAGCCTCTCTGGTGTCAAGTCTGATTTTGGAAAAAAAAAAAAAAAAGATCCAAAATCAGACTTGACACCAGAGAGGCTAAGACCGCATTGACTCAGTGCGGTATTCAGCCTCTCTGGTGTCAAGTCTGATTTTGGAAAAAAAAAAAAAAAAATCCAAAATCAGACAGAGTGTTGAGACCAGAGAGGCTAAGACCGCATTGACTCAGTGCGGTATTCAGCCTCTCTGGTGTCAAGTCTGATTTTGGAAAAAAAAAAAATAAATCCAAAATCAGACAGAGTGTTGACACCAGAGAGGCTAAGACCGCATTGACTCAGTGCGGTATTCAGCCTCTCTGGTGTCAAGTCTGATTTTGCAAAAAAAAAAAAAAAAATCCAAAATCAGACAGAGTGTTGAGACCAGAGAGGCTAAGACCGCATTGACTCAGTGCGGTATTCAGCCTCTCTGGTGTCAAGTCTGACTTTGGAAAAAAAAAAAAAAAATCCAAAATCAGACAGAGTGTTGACACCAGAGAGGCTAAGACCGCATTGACTCAGTGCGGTATTCAGCCTCTCTGGTGTCAAGTCTGATTTTGGAAAAAAAAAAAAAAAATCCAAAATCAGACAGAGTGTTGAGACCAGAGAGGCTAAGACCGCATTGACTCAGTGCGGTATTCAGCCTCTCTGGTGTCAAGTCTGATTTTGGAAAAAAAAAAAAAAGATCCAAAATCAGACTTGACACCAGAGAGGCTAAGACCGCATTGACTCAGTGCGGTATTCAGCCTCTCTGGTGTCAAGTCTGATTTTGGAAAAAAAAAAAAAAATCCAAAATCAGACAGAGTGTTGACACCAGAGAGGCTAAGACCGCATTGACTCAGTGCGGTATTCAGCCTCTCTGGTGTCAAGTCTGATTTTGGAAAAAAAAAAAAAAAAAATCCAAAATCAGACAGAGTGTTGAGACCAGAGAGGCTAAGACCGCATTGACTCAGTGCGGTATTCAGCCTCTCTGGTGTCAAGTCTGATTTTGGAAAAAAAAAAAAAAAAATCCAAAATCAGACAGAGTGTTGACACCAGAGAGGCTAAGACCGCATTGACTCGGTGCGGTATTCAGCCTCTCTGGTGTCAAGTCTGATTTTGGAAAAAAAAAAAAAAAAATCCAAAATCAGACAGAGTGTTGAGACCAGAGAGGCTAAGACCGCATTGACTCAGTGCGGTATTCAGCCTCTCTGGTGTCAAGTCTGATTTTGGAAAAAAAAAAAAAAATCCAAAATCAGACAGAGTGTTGACACCAGAGAGGCTAAGACCGCATTGACTCAGTGCGGTATTCAGCCTCTCTGGTGTCAAGTCTGATTTTGCAAAAAAAAAAAAAAAAAATCCAAAATCAGACAGAGTGTTGAGACCAGAGAGGCTAAGACCGCATTGACTCAGTGCGGTATTCAGCCTCTCTGGTGTCAAGTCTGATTTTGGAAAAAAAAAAAAAAAATCCAAAATCAGACAGAGTGTTGAGACCAGAGAGGCTAAGACCGCATTGACTCAGTGCAGTATTCAGCCTCTCTGGTGTCAAGTCTGATTTTGGAAAAAAAAAAAAAAAATCAAAAATCAGACAGAGTGTTGAGACCAGAGAGGCTAAGACCGCATTGACTCAGTGCGGTATTCAGCCTCTCTGGTGTCAAGTCTGATTTTGGAAAAAAAAAAAAAAGATCCAAAATCAGACTTGACACCAGAGAGGCTAAGACCGCATTGACTCAGTGCGGTATTCAGCCTCTCTGGTGTCAAGTCTGATTTTGGAAAAAAAAAAAAAAATCCAAAATCAGACAGAGTGTTGACACCAGAGAGGCTAAGACCGCATTGACTCAGTGCGGTATTCAGCCTCTCTGGTGTCAAGTCTGATTTTGCAAAAAAAAAAAAAAAATCCAAAATCAGACAGAGTGTTGAGACCAGAGAGGCTAAGACCGCATTGACTCAGTGCGGTATTCAGCCTCTCTGGTGTCAAGTCTGATTTTGGAAAAAAAAAAAAAAAATCCAAAATCAGACAGAGTGTTGAGACCAGAGAGGCTAAGACCGCATTGACTCAGTGCGGTATTCAGCCTCTCTGGTGTCAAGTCTGATTTTGGAAAAAAAAAAAAAAAAATCCAAAATCAGACAGAGTGTTGAGACCAGAGAGGCTAAGACCGCATTGACTCAGTGCGGTATTCAGCCTCTCTGGTGTCAAGTCTGATTTTGGAAAAAAAAAAAAAAAATCCAAAATCAGACAGAGTGTTGAGACCAGAGAGGCTAAGACCGCATTGACTCAGTGCGGTATTCAGCCTCTCTGGTGTCAAGTCTGATTTTGGAAAAAAAAAAAAAAGATCCAAAATCAGACTTGACACCAGAGGGGCTAAGACCGCATTGACTCAGTGCGGTATTCAGCCTCTCTGGTGTCAAGTCTGATTTTGGAAAAAAAAAAAAAAATCCAAAATCAGACAGAGTGTTGACACCAGAGAGGCTAAGACCGCATTGACTCAGTGCGGTATTCAGCCTCTCTGGTGTCAAGTCTGATTTTGGAAAAAAAAAAAAAAAAAATCCAAAATCAGACAGAGTGTTGAGACCAGAGAGGCTAAGACCGCATTGACTCAGTGCGGTATTCAGCCTCTCTGGTGTCAAGTCTGATTTTGGAAAAAAAAAAAAAAAATCCAAAATCAGACAGAGTGTTGACACCAGAGAGGCTAAGACCGCAGTGACTCAGTATTCAGCCTCTCTGGTGTCAAGTCTGATTTTGCAAAAAAAAAAAAAAAAATCCCAAATCAGACAGAGTGTTGAGACCAGAGAGGCTAAGACCGCATTGACTCAGTGCGGTATTCAGCCTCTCTGGTGTCAAGTCTGATTTTGGAAAAAAAAAAAAAAAATCCAAAATCAGACAGAGTGTTGAGACCAGAGAGGCTAAGACCGCATTGACTCAGTGCGGTATTCAGCCTCTCTGGTGTCAAGTCTGATTTTGGAAAAAAAAAAAAAAGATCCAAAATCAGACTTGACACCAGAGAGGCTAAGACCGCATTGACTCAGTGCGGTATTCAGCCTCTCTGGTGTCAAGTCTGATTTTGGAAAAAAAAAAAAAAATACAAAATCAGACAGAGTGTTGACACCAGAGAGGCTAAGACCGCATTGACTCAGTGCGGTATTCAGCCTCTCTGGTGTCAAGTCTGATTTTGGAAAAAAAAAAAAAAAAAATCCAAAATCAGACAGAGTGTTGACACCAGAGAGGCTAAGACCGCATTGACTCAGTGCGGTATTCAGCCTCTCTGGTGTCAAGTCTGATTTTGGAAAAAAAAAAAAAAAAATCCAAAATCAGACAGAGTGTTGAGACCAGAGAGGTTAAGACCGCATTGACTCAGTGCGGTATTCAGCCTCTCTGGTGTCAAGTCTGATTTTTGAAAAAAAAAAAAAAAAATCCAAAATCAGACAGAGTGTTGAGACCAGAGAGGCTAAGACCGCATTGACTCAGTGCGGTATTCAGCCTCTCTGGTGTCAAGTCTGATTTTGGAAAAAAAAAAAAAAAATCCAAAATCAGACAGAGTGTTGACACCAGAGAGGCTAAGACCGCATTGACTCAGTGCGCTGCCCTACAAAGGAGAAAGCCAGTAACTCACCAGAGTGCAGAGCTGAGAAAAATGACTTTAAAGTTTTCTTGTCGTCCAGACAAAATAGTTGCAGGCAGATCATTAAATATGTGGCAATTCTTTGTTTTTTTAGTCAAGTTATTTATCCATATACAAATATTTAGCTAACTCTTGACCTTTGACCTTCATTTGGGAGTTACTGTATTCCTCCTTTGCATGCCTTACGAAAAAGCATGGGGTTATACCAAAGTGAAGGGCAGTAAGTCAAATTTTATCTCATCTTTTTAGTTTTAAAAAGCAGTATAATGACAAATATAATAACATCCTTAGTCTGATGATGATATAAGATGAAATTGCACTTTTTACTGTTATTCATTACATTCATATTATTGTATAATAACATTTGTTATCATATTTGTATGCAAGTATGTTTGTGATATTCCAAGTATCTTTTTAAATCAAATTATTTAACTAATAATTATATTCTAATAAAATATCACACTGATTGCTTAATTTTAATGCTTCAATATAGTTAAACAGTTAAATTCAGATAAGTGACATTGATACGATTGATTTATATGATATGAGTAAAAGACAAATACATTTGAAATGAGTAACATTTGAAATGTTTGTCACCTTTGCCACCAATGACAATCACAGTAACTTTGAGGCGCGAAAAAAAAAGAGTGATGCAAAACAAAGGGCATGGGACAGTAACTCAATTTCAGCACAGCTAAACAAAAGAGGAGTACAGTAACTTGAGTTACAGTGATTGGCCTTGGTTTCACTAGGGCTTTTTTGAGTTACTGCAAATACGACCCCCTATTTTCTCCAAAACACAACACATTTGAGACAAGATATTTTTCCACATGACAAACGATGTCTTTAATGTCACAAAAATGATAATAACTCATTTTTTACAAAAAATGAGTTACTGCCTTTCTCCTTTGTAGGGCAGTGCGGTATTCAGCCTCTCTGGTGTCAAGTCTGATTTTGCAAAAAAAGAAAAAAAAAATCCAAAATCAGACAGAGTGTTGAGACCAGAGAGGCTAAGACTGCATTGTGACTCAGTGCGGTATTCAGCCTCTCTGGTGTCAAGTCTGATTTTGGAAAAAAAAAAAAAAATCCAAAATCAGACAGAGTGTTGAGACCAGAGAGGCTAAGACTGCATTGACTCAGTGCGGTATTCAGCCTCTCTGGTGTCAAGTCTGATTTTGGAAAAAAAAAAAAAAAATCCAAAATCAGACAGAGTGTTGAGACCAGAGAGGCTAAGACCGCATTGACTCAGTGCGGTATTCAGCCTCTCTGGTGTCAAGTCTGATTTTGGAAAAAAAAAAAAAAGATCCAAAATCAGACTTGACACCAGAGAGGCTAAGACCGCATTGACTCAGTGCGGTATTCAGCCTCTCTGGTGTCAAGTCTGATTTTGGAAAAAAAAAAAAAAATCCAAAATCAGACAGAGTGTTGAGACCAGAGAGGCTAAGACCGCATTGACTCAGTGCAGTATTCAGCCTCTCTGGTGTCAAGTCTGATTTTGGAAAAAAAAAAAAAAAATCCAAAATCAGACAGAGTGTTGAGACCAGAGAGGCTAAGACCGCATTGACTCAGTGCGGTATTCAGCCTCTCTGGTGTCAAGTCTGATTTTGGAAGAAAAAAAAAAAAGATCCAAAATCAGACTTGACACCAGAGAGGCTAAGACCGCATTGACTCAGTGCGGTATTCAGCCTCTCTGGTGTCAAGTCTGATTTTGGAAAAAAAAAAAAAAATCCAAAATCAGACAGAGTGTTGACACCAGAGAGGCTAAGACCGCATTGACTCAGTGCGGTATTCAGCCTCTCTGGTGTCAAGTCTGATTTTGCAAAAAAAAAAAAAAAAATCCAAAATCAGACAGAGTGTTGAGACCAGAGAGGCTAAGACCGCATTGACTCAGTGCGGTATTCAGCCTCTCTGGTGTCAAGTCTGATTTTGGAAAAAAAAAAAAAAAATCCAAAATCAGACAGAGTGTTGAGACCAGAGAGGCTAAGACCGCATTGACTCAGTGCGGTATTCAGCCTCTCTGGTGTCAAGTCTGATTTTGGAAAAAAAAAAAAAAAATCCAAAATCAGACAGAGTGTTGAGACCAGAGAGGCTAAGACCGCATTGACTCAGTGCGGTATTCAGCCTCTCTGGTGTCAAGTCTGATTTTGGAAAAAAAAAAAAAAGATCCAAAATCAGACTTGACACCAGAGGGGCTAAGACCGCATTGACTCAGTGCGGTATTCAGCCTCTCTGGTGTCAAGTCTGATTTTGGAAAAAAAAAAAAAAAATCCAAAATCAGACAGAGTGTTGACACCAGAGAGGCTAAGACCGCATTGACTCAGTGCGGTATTCAGCCTCTCTGGTGTCAAGTCTGATTTTGGAAAAAAAAAAAAAAAAAATCCAAAATCAGACAGAGTGTTGAGACCAGAGAGGCTAAGACCGCATTGACTCAGTGCGGTATTCAGCCTCTCTGGTGTCAAGTCTGATTTTGGAAAAAAAAAAAAAAAATCCAAAATCAGACAGAGTGTTGACACCAGAGAGGCTAAGACCGCAGTGACTCAGTATTCAGCCTCTCTGGTGTCAAGTCTGATTTTGCAAAAAAAAAAAAAAAAATCCCAAATCAGACAGAGTGTTGAGACCAGAGAGGCTAAGACCGCATTGACTCAGTGCGGTATTCAGCCTCTCTGGTGTCAAGTCTGATTTTGGAAAAAAAAAAAAAAAATCCAAAATCAGACAGAGTGTTGAGACCAGAGAGGCTAAGACCGCATTGACTCAGTGCGGTATTCAGCCTCTCTGGTGTCAAGTCTGATTTTGGAAAAAAAAAAAAAAGATCCAAAATCAGACTTGACACCAGAGAGGCTAAGACCGCATTGACTCAGTGCGGTATTCAGCCTCTCTGGTGTCAAGTCTGATTTTGGAAAAAAAAAAAAAAATACAAAATCAGACAGAGTGTTGACACCAGAGAGGCTAAGACCGCATTGACTCAGTGCGGTATTCAGCCTCTCTGGTGTCAAGTCTGAATTTGGAAAAAAAAAAAAAAAAAATCCAAAATCAGACAGAGTGTTGACACCAGAGAGGCTAAGACCGCATTGACTCAGTGCGGTATTCAGCCTCTCTGGTGTCAAGTCTGATTTTGGAAAAAAAAAAAAAAAAATCCAAAATCAGACAGAGTGTTGAGACCAGAGAGGCTAAGACCGCATTGACTCAGTGCGGTATTCAGCCTCTCTGGTGTCAAGTCTGATTTTTGAAAAAAAAAAAAAAAAATCCAAAATCAGACAGAGTGTTGAGACCAGAGAGGCTAAGACCGCATTGACTCAGTGCGGTATTCAGCCTCTCTGGTGTCAAGTCTGATTTTGGAAAAAAAAAAAAAAAATCCAAAATCAGACAGAGTGTTGACACCAGAGAGGCTAAGACCGCATTGACTCAGTGCGCTGCCCTACAAAGGAGAAAGCCAGTAACTCACCAGAGTGCAGAGCTGAGAAAAATGACTTTAAAGTTTTCTTGTCGTCCAGACAAAATAGTTGCAGGCAGATCATTAAATATGTGGCAATTCTTTGTTTTTTTAGTCAAGTTATTTATCCATATACAAATATTTAGCTAACTCTTGACCTTTGACCTTCATTTGGGAGTTACTGTATTCCTCCTTTGCATGCCTTACGAAAAAGCATGGGGTTATACCAAAGTGAAGGGCAGTAAGTCAAATTTTATCTCATCTTTTTAGTTTTAAAAAGCAGTATAATGACAAATATAATAACATCCTTAGTCTGATGATGATATAAGATGAAATTGCACTTTTTACTGTTATTCATTACATTCATATTATTGTATAATAACATTTGTTATCATATTTGTATGCAAGTATGTTTGTGATATTCCAAGTATCTTTTTAAATCAAATTATTTAACTAATAATTATATTCTAATAAAATATCACACTGATTGCTTAATTTTAATGCTTCAATATAGTTAAACAGTTAAATTCAGATAAGTGACATTGATACGATTGATTTATATGATATGAGTAAAAGACAAATACATTTGAAATGAGTAACATTTGAAATGTTTGTCACCTTTGCCACCAATGACAATCACAGTAACTTTGAGGCGCGAAAAAAAAAGAGTGATGCAAAACAAAGGGCATGGGACAGTAACTCAATTTCAGCACAGCTAAACAAAAGAGGAGTACAGTAACTTGAGTTACAGTGATTGGCCTTGGTTTCACTAGGGCTTTTTTGAGTTACTGCAAATACGACCCCCTATTTTCTCCAAAACACAACACATTTGAGACAAGATATTTTTCCACATGACAAACGATGTCTTTAATGTCACAAAAATGATAATAACTCATTTTTTACAAAAAATGAGTTACTGCCTTTCTCCTTTGTAGGGCAGTGCGGTATTCAGCCTCTCTGGTGTCAAGTCTGATTTTGCAAAAAAAAAAAAAAAAATCCAAAATCAGACAGAGTGTTGAGACCAGAGAGGCTAAGACCGCATTGTGACTCAGTGCGGTATTCAGCCTCTCTGGTGTCAAGTCTGATTTTGGAAAAAAAAAAAAAAAATCCAAAATCAGACAGAGTGTTGAGACCAGAGAGGCTAAGACCGCATTGACTCAGTGCGGTATTCAGCCTCTCTGGTGTCAAGTCTGATTTTGGAAAAAAAAAAAAAAAATCCAAAATCAGACAGAGTGTTGAGACCAGAGAGGCTAAGACCGCATTGACTCAGTGCGGTATTCAGCCTCTCTGGTGTCAAGTCTGATTTTGGAAAAAAAAAAAAAAGATCCAAAATCAGACTTGACACCAGAGAGGCTAAGACCGCATTGACTCAGTGCGGTATTCAGCCTCTCTGGTGTCAAGTCTGATTTTGGAAAAAAAAAAAAAAATCCAAAATCAGACAGAGTGTTGACACCAGAGAGGCTAAGACCGCATTGACTCAGTGCGGTATTCAGCCTCTCTGGTGTCAAGTCTGATTTTGGAAAAAAAAAAAAAAAAAATCCAAAATCAGACAGAGTGTTGAGACCAGAGAGGCTAAGACCGCATTGACTCAGTGCGGTATTCAGCCTCTCTGGTGTCAAGTCTGATTTTGGAAAAAAAAAAAAAAAATCCAAAATCAGACAGAGTGTTGACACCAGAGAGGCTAAGACCGCATTGACTCAGTGCGGTATTCAGCCTCTCTGGTGTCAAGTCTGATTTTGGAAAAAAAAAAAAAAAAATCCAAAATCAGACAGAGTGTTGAGACCAGAGAGGCTAAGACCGCATTGACTCAGTGCGGTATTCAGCCTCTCTGGTGTCAAAGTCTGATTTTTGAAAAAAAAAAAAAAAATCCAAAATCAGACAGAGTGTTGACACCAGAGAGGCTAAGACCGCATTGACTCAGTGCGGTATTCAGCCTCTCTGGTGTCAAGTCTGATTTTGGAAAAAAAAAAAAAATCCAAAATCAGACAGAGTGTTGAGACCAGAGAGGCTAAGACTGCATTGACTCAGTGCGGTATTCAGCCTCTCTGGTGTCAAGTCTGATTTTGGAAAAAAAAAAAGAAATCCAAAATCAGACAGAGTGTTGACACCAGAGAGGCTAAGACCGCATTGACTCAGTGCGGTATTCAGCCTCTCTGGTGTCAAGTCTGATTTTGGAAAAAAAAAAAAAATCCAAAATCAGACAAAGTGTTGACACCAGAGAGGCTAAGACCGCATTGACTCAGTGCGGTATTCAGCCTCTCTGGTGTCAAGTCTGATTTTGCAAAAAAAAAAAAAAAAATCCAAAATCAGACAGAGTGTTGAGACCAGAGAGGCTAAGACCGCATTGACTCAGTGCGGTATTCAGCCTCTCTGGTGTCAAGTCTGACTTTGGAAAAAAAAAAAAAAATCCAAAATCAGACAGAGTGTTGACACCAGAGAGGCTAAGACCGCATTGACTCAGTGCGGTATTCAGCCTCTCTGGTGTCAAGTCTGATTTTGGAAAAAAAAAAAAAAATCCAAAATCAGACAGAGTGTTGAGACCAGAGAGGCTAAGACCGCATTGACTCAGTGCGGTATTCAGCCTCTCTGGTGTCAAGTCTGATTTTGGAAAAAAAAAAAAAAAAGATCCAAAATCAGACTTGACACCAGAGAGGCTAAGACCGCATTGACTCAGTGCGGTATTCAGCCTCTCTGGTGTCAAGTCTGATTTTGGAAAAAAAAAAAAAAAATCCAAAATCAGACAGTGTTGACACCAGAGAGGCTAAGACCGCATTGACTCAGTGCGGTATTCAGCCTCTCTGGTGTCAAGTCTGATTTTGAAAAAAAAAAAAAAAAATCCAAAATCAGACAGAGTGTTGACACCAGAGAGGCTAAGACCGCATTGACTCACTGCGGTATTCAGCCTCTCTGGTGTCAAGTCTGATTTTGGAAAAAAAAAAAAAAAAATCCAAAATCAGACAGAGTGTTGAGACCAGAGAGGCTAAGACCGCATTGACTCAGTGCGGTATTCAGCCTCTCTGGTGTCAAGTCTGATTTTGGAAAAAAAAAAAAAAAATCCGAAATCAGACAGAGTGTTGACACCAGAGAGGCTAAGACCGCATTGACTCAGTGCGGTATTCAGCCTCTCTGGTGTCAAGTCTGATTTTGGAAAAAAAAAAGAAATCCAAAATCAGACAGAGTGTTGACACCAGAGAGGCTAAGACCGCATTGACTCAGTGCGGTATTCAGCCTCTCTGGTGTCAAGTCTGATTTTGGAAAAAAAAAAAAAAAAATCCAAAATCAGACAGAGTGTTGAGACCAGAGAGGCTAAGACCGCATTGACTCAGTGCGGTATTCAGCCTCTCTGGTGTCAAGTCTGATTTTTGAAAAAAAAAAAAAAAAGATCCAAAATCAGACTTGACACCAGAGAGGCTAAGACCGCATTGACTCAGTGCGGTATTCAGCCTCTCTGGTGTCAAGTCTGATTTTGAAAAAAAAAAAAAAAAATCCAAAATCAGACAGTGTTGACACCAGAGAGGCTAAGACCGCATTGACTCAGTGCGGTATTCAGCCTCTCTGGTGTCAAGTCTGATTTTGGGAAAAAAAAAAAAAAAAATCCAAAATCAGACAGAGTGTTGACACCAGAGAGGCTAAGACCGCATTGACTCAGTGCGGTATTCAGCCTCTCTGGTGTCAAGTCTGATTTTGGAAAAAAAAAAAAAAAAAATCCAAAATCAGACAGAGTGTTGAGACCAGAGAGGCTAAGACCGCATTGACTCAGTGCGGTATTCAGCCTCTCTGGTGTCAAGTCTGATTTTGGAAAAAAAAAAAAAAAAATCCAAAATCAGACAGAGTGTTGACACCAGAGAGGCTAAGACCGCATTGACTCAGTGCGGTATTCAGCCTCTCTGGTGTCAAGTCTGATTTTGGAAAAAAAAAAAAAAAAATCCAAAATCAGACAGAGTGTTGACACCAGAGAGGCTAAGACCGCATTGACTCAGTGCAGTATTCAGCCTCTCTGGTGTCAAGTCTGATTTTGGAAAAAAAAAAAAAAAAATCCAAAATCAGACAGAGTGTTGAGACCAGAGAGGCTAAGACCGCATTGACTCAGTGCGGTATTCAGCCTCTCTGGTGTCAAGTCTGATTTTGGAAAAAAAAAAAAAAAAAATCCAAAATCAGACAGAGTGTTGACACCAGAGAGGCTAAGACTGCATTGACTCGGTGCGGTATTCAGCCTCTCTGGTGTCAAGTCTGATTTTGGAAAAAAAAAAAAAAAAAATCCAAAATCAGACAGAGTGTTGAGACCAGAGAGGCTAAGACCGCATTGACTCAGTGCGGTATTCAGCCTCTCTGGTGTCAAGTCTGACTATGGAAAAAAAAAAAAAAAAAAAAAAATCAGACAGAGTGTTGACACCAGAGAGGCTAAGACCGCATTGACTCAGTGCGGTATTCAGCCTCTCTGGTGTCAAGTCTGATTTTGGAAAAAAAAAAAAAAATTTTTTAAATCAGACAGAGTGTTGAGACCAGAGAGGCTAAGACCGCATAGACTCAGTGCGGTATTCAGCCTCTCTGGTGTCAAGTCTGATTTTGGAAAAAAAAAAAAAAGATCCAAAATCAGACAGAGTGTTGACACCAGAGAGGCTAAGACCGCATTGACTCAGTGCGGTATTCAGCCTCTCTGGTGTCAAGTCTGATTTTGGAAAAAAAAAAAAAAAATCCAAAATCAGACAGAGTGTTGACACCAGAGAGGCTAAGACCGCATTGACTCAGTGCGGTATTCAGCCTCTCTGGTGTCAAGTCTGATTTTGGAAAAAAAAAAAAAAAATCCAAAATCAGACAGAGTGTTGACACCAGAGAGGCTAAGACCGCATTGACTCAGTGCGGTATTCAGCCTCTCTGGTGTCAAGTCTGATTTTGGAAAAAAAAAAAAAAAAAATCCAAAATCAGACAGAGTGTTGAGACCAGAGAGGCTAAGAACGCATTGACTCAGTGCGGTATTCAGCCTCTCTGGTGTCAAGTCTGATTTTGGAAAAAAAAAAAAAAAATCCAAAATCAGACAGAGTGTTGACACCAGAGAGGCTAAGACCGCATTGACTCAGTGCGGTATTCAGCCTCTCTGGTGTCAAGTCTGATTTTGGAAAAAAAAAAAAAATCCAAAATCAGACAGAGTGTTGAGACCAGAGAGGCTAAGACCGCATTGACTCAGTGCGGTATTCAGCCTCTCTGGTGTCAAGTCTGATTTTGGAAAAAAAAAAAGAAATCCAAAATCAGACAGAGTGTTGACACCAGAGAGGCTAAGACCGCATTGACTCAGTGCGGTATTCAGCCTCTCTGGTGTCAAGTCTGATTTTGGAAAAAAAAAAAAAAGATCCAAAATCAGACAGAGTGTTGACACCAGAGAGGCTAAGACCGCATTGACTCAGTGCGGTATTCAGCCTCTCTGGTGTCAAGTCTGATTTTGGAAAAAAATAAAAAAAACCAAAATCAGACAGAGTGTTGACACCAGAGAGGCTAAGACCGCATTGACTCAGTGCGGTATTCAGCCTCTCTGGTGTCAAGTCTGATTTTGGAAAAAAATAAAATAAATCCAAAATCAGACAGAGTGTTGACACCAGAGAGGCTAAGACCGCATTGACTCAGTGCGGTATTCAGCCTCTCTGGTGTCAAGTCTGATTTTGGAAAAAAAAAAAAAAATCCAAAATCAGACAGAGTGTTGACACCAGAGAGGCTAAGACCGCATTGACTCAGTGCGGTATTCAGCCTCTCTGGTGTCAAGTCTGATTTTGGAAAAAAAAAAAAAAAAAATCCAAAATCAGACAGAGTGTTGAGACCAGAGAGGCTAAGACCGCATTGACTCAGTGCGGTATTCAGCCTCTCTGGTGTCAAGTCTGATTTTGGAAAAAAAAAAAAAAAATCCAAAATCAGACAGAGTGTTGACACCAGAGAGGCTAAGACCGCATTGACTCAGTGCGGTATTCAGCCTCTCTGGTGTCAAGTCTGATTTTGGAAAAAAAAAAAAAAAAATCCAAAATCAGACAGAGTGTTGAGACCAGAGAGGCTAAGACCGCATTGACTCAGTGCGGTATTCAGCCTCTCTGGTGTCAAGTCTGATTTTGGAAAAAAAAAAAAAAAAAATCCAAAATCAGACAGAGTGTTGAGACCAGAGAGGCTAAGAACGCATTGACTCAGTGCGGTATTCAGCCTCTCTGGTGTCAAGTCTGATTTTGGAAAAAAAAAAAAAAAATCCAAAATCAGACAGAGTGTTGACACCAGAGAGGCTAAGACCGCATTGACTCAGTGCGGTATTCAGCCTCTCTGGTGTCAAGTCTGATTTTGGAAAAAAAAAAAAAAAAATCCAAAATCAGACAGAGTGTTGAGACCAGAGAGGCTAAGACCGCATTGACTCAGTGCGGTATTCAGCCTCTCTGGTGTCAAGTCTGATTTTGGAAAAAAAAAAAAAAATCCAAAATCAGACAGAGTGTTGAGACCAGAGAGGCTAAGACCGCATTGACTCAGTGCGGTATTCAGCCTCTCTGGTGTCAAGTCTGATTTTGGAAAAAAAAAAAAAAATCCAAAATCAGACAGAGTGTTGACACCAGAGAGGCTAAGACCGCATTGACTCAGTGCGGTATTCAGCCTCTCTGGTGTCAAGTCTGATTTTGGAAAAAAAAAAAAAAGATCCAAAATCAGACAGAGTGTTGACACCAGAGAGGCTAAGACCGCATTGACTCAGTGCGGTATTCAGCCTCTCTGGTGTCAAGTCTGATTTTGGAAAAAAAAAAAAAAAAATCCAAAATCAGACAGAGTGTTGACACCAGAGAGGCTAAGACCGCATTGACTCAGTGCGGTATTCAGCCTCTCTGGTGTCAAGTCTGATTTGGAAAAAAAAAAAAAAAAATCCAAAATCAGACAGAGTGTTGACACCAGAGAGGCTAAGACCGCATTGACTCAGTGCGGTATTCAGCCTCTCTGGTGTCAAGTCTGATTTTGGAAAAAAAAAAAAAAAATCCAAAATCAGACAGAGTGTTGACACCAGAGAGGCTAAGACCGCATTGACTCAGTGCGGTATTCAGCCTCTCTGGTGTCAAGTCTGATTTTGGAAAAAAAAAAAAAAAAATCCAAAATCAGACAGAGTGTTGAGACCAGAGAGGCTAAGACCGCATTGACTCAGTGCGGTATTCAGCCTCTCTGGTGTCAAGTCTGATTTTGGAAAAAAAAAAAAAAAATCCAAAATCAGACAGAGTGTTGACACCAGAGAGGCTAAGACCGCATTGACTCAGTGCGGTATTCAGCCTCTCTGGTGTCAAGTCTGATTTTGGAAAAACAAAAAAAAAATCCAAAATCAGACAGAGTGTTGAGACCAGAGAGGCTAAGACCGCATTGACTCAGTGCGGTATTCAGCCTCTCTGGTGTCAAGTCTGATTTTGGAAAAAAAAAAAAAAAAGATCCAAAATCAGACAGAGTGTTGACACCAGAGAGGCTAAGACCGCATTGACTCAGTGCGGTATTCAGCCTCTCTGGTGTCAAGTCTGATTTTGGAAAAAAAAAAAAAAATCCAAAATCAGACAGAGTGTTGACACCAGAGAGGCTAAGACCGCATTGACTCAGTGCGGTATTCAGCCTCTCTGGTGTCAAGTCTGATTTTGGAAAAAAAAAAAAAAAATCCAAAATCAGACAGAGTGTTGACACCAGAGAGGCTAAGACCGCATTGACTCAGTGCGGTATTCAGCCTCTCTGGTGTCAAGTCTGATTTTGGAAAAAAAAAAAAAAATCCAAAATCAGACAGAGTGTTGACACCAGAGAGGCTAAGACCGCATTGACTCAGTGCGGTATTCAGCCTCTCTGGTGTCAAGTCTGATTTTGGAAAAAAAAAAAAAAAAATCCAAAATCAGACAGAGTGTTGAGACCAGAGAGGCTAAGACCGCATTGACTCAGTGCGGTATTCAGCCTCTCTGGTGTCAAGTCTGATTTTGGAAAAAAAAAAAAAAAAATCCAAAATCAGACAGAGTGTTGACACCAGAGAGGCTAAGACCGCATTGACTCAGTGCGGTATTCAGCCTCTCTGGTGTCAAGTCTGATTTTGGAAAAAAAAAAAAAAAATCCAAAATCAGACAGAGTGTTGACACCAGAGAGGCTAAGACCGCATTGACTCAGTGCGGTATTCAGCCTCTCTGGTGTCAAGTCTGATTTTGGAAAAAAAAAAAAAAAATCCAAAATCAGACAGAGTGTTGAGACCAGAGAGGCTAAGACCGCATTGACTCAGTGCGGTATTCAGCCTCTCTGGTGTCAAGTCTGATTTTGGAAAAAAAAAAAAAAAATCCAAAATCAGACAGAGTGTTGACACCAGAGAGGCTAAGACCGCATTGACTCAGTGCGGTATTCAGCCTCTCTGGTGTCAAGTCTGATTTTGGAAAAAAAAAAAAAAAAATCCAAAATCAGACAGAGTGTTGACACCAGAGAGGCTAAGACCGCATTGACTCAGTGCGGTATTCAGCCTCTCTGGTGTCAAGTCTGATTTTGGAAAAAAAAAAAAAAAATCCAAAATCAGACAGAGTGTTGAGACCAGAGAGGCTAAGACCGCATTGACTCAGTGCGGTATTCAGCCTCTCTGGTGTCAAGTCTGATTTTGGAAAAAAAAAAAAAAAGATCCAAAATCAGACAGAGTGTTGACACCAGAGAGGCTAAGACCGCATTGACTCAGTGCGGTATTCAGCCTCTCTGGTGTCAAGTCTGATTTTGGAAAAAAAAAAAAAAAAATCCAAAATCAGACAGAGTGTTGACACCAGAGAGGCTAAGACCGCATTGACTCAGTGCGGTATTCAGCCTCTCTGGTGTCAAGTCTGATTTTGGAAAAAAAAAAAAAAATCCAAAATCAGACAGAGTGTTGACACCAGAGAGGCTAAGACCGCATTGACTCAGTGCGGTATTCAGCCTCTCTGGTGTCAAGTCTGATTTTGGAAAAAAAAAAAAAAAATCCAAAATCAGACAGAGTGTTGACACCAGAGAGGCTAAGACCGCATTGACTCAGTGCGGTATTCAGCCTCTCTGGTGTCAAGTCTGATTTTGGAAAAAAAAAAAAAAAAAATCCAAAATCAGACAGAGTGTTGAGACCAGAGAGGCTAAGAACGCATTGACTCAGTGCGGTATTCAGCCTCTCTGGTGTCAAGTCTGATTTTGGAAAAAAAAAAAAAAAATCCAAAATCAGACAAGTGTTGACACCAGAGAGGCTAAGACCGCATTGACTCAGTGCGGTATTCAGCCTCTCTGGTGTCAAGTCTGATTTGGAAAAAAAAAAAAAAAAATCCA
>NW_028151488.1:29111-54567 GCF_964638095.1 Poromitra crassiceps | reverse complement strand
AAATCCACCCTCAATAAAACTGGACCCATCACCCTCACCATTGACGACTCCACCATCACCCCCTCCCCCCTGGCTCGCAACCTTGGTTTCATCCTGGACCCCACCCTCTCCTTCGATCCCCACGTCAGCTCTGTTGTTAAAACCTCATATTTCCATCTCCGCAATATCGCTAAAGTCAGACACTGCCTCTCCCCCCCTGCTGCTCGATCCCTCATCCATGCCTTCATCTCCTCCCGCCTCAACTACTGCAACTCCCTCCTCACCGGCATCACCTCCCGTTCCCTCCATAGACTCCAGATGGTCCAAAACTCAGCCGCCCGCCTGCTCACTCACACCCGGTCCCGCGATCACATCACCCCTGTCCTCCACTCTCTCCACTGGCTCCCCGTCAAGCTAGAGAGCTGCAAACCCGAGGGTACCCTCGCGGGCCCCTCGGGCCTGCCAATACGGGCCAAGGCCGGGCTCGTTTTTTCTTTTTTTTTAATTAATAGGTCCGGGCCGGGCCGGGGTCGGGCCGTTTTTCAATAATTAAATAAAATAACGTTGTATTACTCGCTTGATTTTACACAGCAGAGCAGTCACACAAAGAGGAGGAGCGCACACTGCATAGACACTCGCCCAGCCACAGCCACACACACACAGACACACACACCCTCACCGTGACGTTAGTCTGCCACTCCAGTCCACAATCCACCGTTCAGTCAGCATGCTGTCACTGTCAGCGTAAAAAACAACAACAAAACAAGCCGCGTGTCCGTGTCGTGAGAGAGAGAAATAAGATCGATGGACATAAAACAAAGTTTGCGAGGGGAGAGTTAAACAGTCCCCACTGCAGTAGGGAAAGCTCATTTCAACCTGTTCAAAACGAACCCATCTACCATACATTGTGAGGACACTAATGTGACGTTATTCAATGCAGCTATAAACGGTAAGTCTGCTGTTTTAATTTCGATATGCTTGAGTGACATAATGTTTCAGTTTGTGGGCATTGTTGCTGTTGGCAATTAAACAATCTAACGTTCTCTTTCTCGAGACAATATGTGTGGATTTTGATAGGCCACGGTAGCATGTGTGAGAGGGGGAGAGAGAGACAGAGAGAAAGCTGCAGTGTTTGTCTTTATAGGCAACACAGTCTAGCAACGTTTTGGACGAACGAGTTCAGCGGCGCGGCAGCATGCACAGAGAGGGAGAAAGAGATGTGTCGTCATATCGTGATATTGATGTCGGGCCTCGCAACGGGCTCGGGCCAATTAATTTCATGACTCATCCAGGCCGGGTCGGGCACGGGCCTGCATGTCACGGGCCGGGGAGGGCTCGGGCCGAGATTTCAGGCCCGCGCAGCTCTCTACGTCAAGCAACGCATGGACTTCAAACTACTCCTCCTCACCTTCAAAGCCCTCCACAGCCTAGCCCCCCCCTACCTGACTGACCTCCTCATCCCCCATCGCCCCTCACGTACACTCCGATCCTCTTCTACTGCCACCCTCACCGTCCCCCCATCCAGACTCAAAACCTTTGGTGACCGTGCTTTCTCCCGTGCCGCACCCCGACTTTGGAACTCCCTCCCCCAGACCGTCCGTGACTCTCCCTCACTCCCCACTTTCAAAACCCGACTTAAAACCTATCTGTTCTCCCAAGCTTACAACCTCCCCTACCCCTGACCACCTCCTCCAAACAATCACCCTCCGCCCCCCCACCTGCCCCTCCCTCCTGTTCTCTTCCTCTCCTCTGCTTCTCCATACAACCTTGCCCTGAACCACCACTGTTATCTGTACCTGTCCCCTGTATCTGTTGCCTGTGTCTGCTGCCTGTTGCTTGTTTCTTGTTTTACTGTTAAGCGTCTTTGAGTCTTGAAAAGCGCTATATAAAATGCATTATTATTATTATTATTAAAATTATATTTATCCCTACTAGTGCAGCATGAGCTCACCATTAAAGATACTCTGCTTTCCAGGAAGTTTCATGGGGACTTTAAGCCTCAAATCAAATAATTTGACTCACTCAAATAATCAATTATTTATTTTGAGTTGAGTGAGCTGAACTTGTAGTCCAGTATGTTCACACTCCTAGGGTAACATTGTGTTGTTCGGTTGGAGGGGTTGGGTCACGGTTCGGTACGAGTTGGGTACAACGTGGGGAAAAGCAACAAAAAATCCCAACTGCATTTTTATTTAATTTATGCTTAACCTGTGACATTTCTTTTGACCAGACAGTACTAATATAATTGGATATAATTCGCATTCACTGCTGGGCAGTGGGCAGTAACTCGAAACAAAAAACAAACAGAAAGCATGACACCAAAAAAAAAAGAGGAAAGGAATCTAAAATAGATTTGAATGGAATCATGATACCAGGAATCAGAATTGAATCGTGATATCTTTATACATAGGTAACTTCATATTAGGGATGGGAATTTCGACTAATTTCCCCGCCGACTAGTCTCAAATTTGCGACTAGTATATAAGCAAGAAAACTCGCAATTTAATATACATATTCAATAAAAAGTTTAAAATGCAAATGTTTTGTGTATTTAGGAGCTATTTTAGCCCAAACATTCAGTTGCCTACAAGCTGTTAATTTAAATTCTATTGATGTAACAACAACTGACTGAATAAAGCTGAACAAATTAAAGAGAAATACATTTCTGATACGTTTGCCAATGCAATGCATGGCATTTATTATGAATAATGTTGTAGGACGGAGTTCCAGCGTGTCTTGCATGATTGTGTAGCTATTTTTATGAAGGTGATAACGCTATATAATTTATGTTTACGTTCTAGACGCCCAATGCACTGTAGGCTCTTATGAGTGTGTGTGTTGTTGTGGGGGTGCATGATGCTAGGTTATGCTGGAAGCGGAAGAATAATAAAGCTGGCGTCTCATGCTGAGATTGTTCAAGATTGGAGTTGCCCCGTTTATTGGTTTTTATATCAAAGTATAGGCGCAGCCTAACGCTCGGCATGAGTTTGTCTGGGGGACTCTTGTCTCCTGGATCACGCAGTTGCAGCTGCTTTTCCTTCAGTGCCACCGTAGCCACGGTGCTGTGGTGGAAGTGGCTCAAACGTGTGCAAGCACCAATCTATCAGTCGGCCCATCACGTTCGCCTTCAACCCGTCATTTATTGCTAATTGCAGAGTATGGGCAAAACACGGTACCGACTCCCAGTCCAGCAGGGTTGCCAGCACCACGTTACTTATCATGCACACAGGCGACGACTTTGTTATCCAGTCCCCACTCACTCATCGCACCTCGCAGGTGGCCAGCCAAGTTTTCAGCGGTGTGTCTTTCCTCCAGGGCGCATGTCTGAAGCACACTGCTGCGGAGATGTCCTTCGTCCAGATAATGACATGTTATAGTCATGTATGACTCGGTGGTTATGGACGTCCACCTGTCTGAAGTTATGGCCACATATTCTGCCCCCTCGAACGCTCGTTGCATCTTCTCTGTCTTTTTGCGATGGCTGATCTCGAGTCGAGACGTAATTGTTTTGCGAGTGTGGGGAGGAGGAGCAATTCTCTCCCTGGCTGCTCAGCCTGTTTACAAAGAAGCAGAGGCGTGAAGAACATGCAGCGTTTAACCGACTAGTAAAATACTAAACGGTTAATAAATGAGTAGGCGGTTAAACGATTAAACGACTAGTCGCGCACATCCCTACTTCATATGCAGGTTAACCCTTCTGATTTATTTGCTTTTTGATTGAGATTGCATATCTCATTGCAGTATTTCTCTGATTTCTATGGTTAGTGTGTCGCCCTCTTGTTGTTGTTGTTGTCATCGGTGTGTGTGTTTGTTGATATTGTCTTGTAGTATTGTCGTTTTTGTCTGTTTTAATAAAGATTATTGAACCAGAAAGCATGACACCCTTGAACTGGCTCTGCCGGTCCTATCTCAACCTGTGATGTTGTTGACTTGAGCGAACCATGATTGAACATGATATAATGCATGTCATAGTTTATTTGCCTTGTACTGTACAGCTGAATGTGCATGTTTTTAGTGACCAATGACCATGCTTTGCTGCGGTCTGTTTATTGCATTCATTGCTGAGGTGGCGCATAGAGCACTTTCAGTCAGTTAAAACCAATACAAAAGTTGCTTAGCAACAGCTGGAAGATTGGACTGCCCTCCATGTAGACGAGGAAGGGATTTGAAAATAGGCTGACAAAATGTGTCTAAGGCCAGGCCAGGGGCAAAAGAGCCCAGTGCTAATTTTAGACTTTAATGTATTTTGTCCAGAGAGCATGCGGAAGGTAAACCGAGCAGAGCTCGTGAAAGGTAACTTAAGCAGCGCTGTGAGCATGCAGTGATGATGGATTGGGAAGAGGTTTTGGTAGAGCTGTGAACATTAGGGATGGGTATTATTAAGGAAATTAACGATACTACTACTCTATCGATACTGCTTATCGATCTGGTACTTTAACGGTACTCTTATCGGTACTTTTCAGAGGCAATACACCCACACACACACACACACACACACACACACACACACACACACACACACACAGAGTGGTGCTGTGAAATACATGCTCTGCATTTATCCCATTGAGGCTTGTCCTTCCTCCTGGGGGCAGCCAGAAGCAGTGGGCAGCTTTCAGTGTACAGCGCCCAGGCACCCACTTCTGTTCTTTGTCGTCACTGATCAGGTGACAATCTTCTGTATGTTTTTAGTGGGAGTCCATACCGATGCAGGGAGTTCCCCAAACTTTTGAGTAGCCAGTCACATTGAAAAGGTAGCCGGATCATGTTCACGGCGTTTGTTCCAGTGGTCCTTTTTAGGGGTGTCACGGTACACAGAAGTTACGGTTTGGTACTATCGGGAGGGTACCTCGGTTTTGGGGTCACTGTTCGGTACAACGGGAAAAACTGATATGGTTTTTTCAGGGCCGTTACCGAGATCGATTATCGGTACCGATAACTGATATTTGGAACCGATATACATTTGCAGTAAAAATAAAAATCTTGGTGTCAAACACGACCCATTGTTAAAATGCATTTTCCTCAGTTTATCCAACTGCAATATTAATTGAAAATATTCAAATTATTAACATTAAGCAAAGTGTTGTTGATCTCTGTGTGTGTGTGTGTGTGTGTCACAACCTATACCTGTTTCCATTTCCATGTGTATGCTCAATCTCCATTTCCATGTGTATGGTCAATCTAGTGGCGACTTGGGCATGGCACATTATCAAGACACAGCTGTGGAGACGTACTTTAAACTCAGAACTCCAACCACAGTAACCAAATAATAAAGAGGGAGTGCTTCCCTCAGCTTACAGCTTACACTTGACAATAACCTCACGTCACCAGGCTCTCTCTCAAAGCAGAGTACTTGACACAAACATCCATGCATGGAGCCGACGTCATGTCTCATCGTTGCACAGGCACCAACGTTACTCCAAGATATAGTATGCTATCACTATACAAGTAAGCTCTGTTATCTTGTTATATTTATCACTGCAACAAAGTGCATTCAGTGGATTTTCAACTCTTATATCAGACCTACCGTATCTCCACGCTTTGCACTGTGCCATGCAGCCAGGGAGCGCTTCATACTAATCATCTACTAATAACTAATAAGAATGATAGATCAGAAGATTGCGGTGTTGTTGCATTGTCAGCCTCGATAACTATGATGTTTATTCACTTTATTGCAACTTCGGCATGGCAATAGCCTATCTGCTGCCCACAGCTCCACTCTGTCCAATCGGCTCACTCAGACTAGGGATGGGAATTTCATGCATTTTTGGACCTTAACGATCAATTAACCGGTTAATCATTATTATTATTATTATTATTATTATTATAAAATGTGAAATAATTATCGGTTCATCGTATCGGTTATCGGCCAGGAGAAGCATATATTTATCGGTTATTGTATCGACTCTAAAAATCCATATCGTGCATCCCTAACATTTAGCCTGAATAGAGAGCCTCAGGACTGAGTCCGGAAGTATTTTCCAGGTTCTTCAGTGGAAAAGTCTATGGGATTTAACATGGGGGTTTCACTTAAATCAGTGGTGCGGCCTGCACTGGAATTGCATTTCTTTTCTTCTTTTTTTTACAGTGCACCTGAACACAACATCCAAGATACCCGCTGAATAAGTGTCCAAATGTTCATGTCATTCTGGCCAATACTCCACTTCTGTTATAACATTTCAGTCTGGAATATGGAATATCTTTCTATAGGACGAATCAGCGTGATGTCACTTGCCACCCAGAAATGCGGAACCCTGCGGCAGTTATTAGTACGAGTTGTGCCAAACAAACGTTAATATCTCAAAAACTATACATCACATCGCTTATATTTTTGACATTCTGAGTGAGAGCAAAAGTATCTCAAGAGTTTGATGTATTATGCATGTCGTGTTAAAGTTGTGTGAACTGTCGCAGTTTTCAAAATGTAAATAGTCAGCCGGCTAGAGTCAAGACACTCAAGCCTCCCAAAGCTCACGCTCCATAGGGTTCCATTGCCATTGCCACCGATTGACGCGGTTTGTTTACCAAAATGCTGCTCGGCTGATCCCTCGTATAATCTTTATGACTAAAAGGCTAAAAGTAATCTCATGTGTATGAAATTACTGTTCTACATTGAAGTAAAAATTTAAATAATTAACTCGTTGGTTTTGGATTTATTTAGCTTCAGGAGTCCATTTTTGTTCTTGTGTGACCCTCAACACAGGCTTTGAGAATCCCCGGGCCATTTACTGATACTTATGCTTAAATTAACTCACTCATATTCTGTTTTTTTTTTTTCAAGAAAAAGGGGAAATTCTAATTGGCTGGTAATTAAATCTAGCAGCCATATTGGCAGGTGGTCAAAAAAGTTAATTTCAAGCCCTGCAGGGAGAGCAGGTGGTGACATAGGAGTGAGTGAGAAAAGCATCAAATATTGGTGGTTAACACATTCACTGCCAGCCGTTTTTTTTTTACTGTAGGTAGCTTCTGCCAAGCCGTTTTTTGAGGATTCTGGCTCATTTTACAAGAGCCGAGGATAATTTTCTGCTTGGACTTTGTGAACACGAAGTTCACAAAAGTACTAATAGAATGTGTGCTTTCTCTGTCTAAAAGAGTTAGTTTGTAGAGTTAGTAGTTATGTAGATATTAGCCGTTGAGTACAGCATGGTTTCAGCGTCTGAGACAGGAAGCTGAGATAATCGCAGTTTTGTGAAATTCAATCAAACAGGCAGAACAGTCACTTTAACCATTTATTTTTGGCATCAGTGAGAGATCAGACATCTGAACAATATAGTTCTGAACACCCTCTCCTTCAAACTCCTCCCTCCGTGGGCGTGTCTGGTGGCGTTTGTCACAAGCCAGTTTCTCCTGCCTGTCTGAGCAGTGAGCAGCCTCCCTCTCTGGCGGCCCCTCGTCTGCGAGTGTGGCGAGTGTGGACTGTGGATGGGACTCAATCGTTTCTTGGATTTTCGGTTGAGAGCTTTGATGAAGCTTTGTGCGATTCTAGGCTTTATGCTGCCCACCCAGTCTATTTTTGGAACCCCCCACCGTTGTGCGCCCGTGTGCAGCAGCGTGAAAGCGTTTTCGCCTACAGTATGAGAATGAGGCTCGTTCGTTTCTGGGTTTTCGGAATGCGTGCGATTCTGGCCTTTCTGCGGGTGTTTCAAAGTGTGTTTCACCCATAATCTATTATGCAAATTTGCAATCCCCCACGCCAGCACCGCTCTCCGCTCTCGGTGTGCTGCTGCTGGCGCGGCCGCTCTCGGGCGAGTCTGGTGACTGATGACTGTAAAATCGCCAAGCCATTTCCTTGAGAATGGCTTCCTCCCGCGGCTGTTTTTGGTTGGCTTTCTCTGTCGGGAGAGCACTGTCGCCACTTAGTTGGTCGGTAAAATAGATTATACACATTCAATACTTCCAATATTTTTATAGGAGACGTGGGGGGCATTGATCCACGTAGCACCGTCAAAAAAAAAAAAAATTTTTTTTGACGAGTCAACTCGTCATTGGCAGTGAACGGTTGGATTGTGTTTGACGAGTCAACTCGTCATTGGCAGTGAACGTGTTAAGACTGAATAATGACATCACAACTTATTATTAGTTATTCCTCTAAACCTGGCTTCAAATGCCCCAAGTTCTTCGCGCTGGCGCCGTTCGGCCTCCAGTCCTCAGCAAAATCTTGCCCTCTGGTAGCGAGAACATTTGTTTGTGGCCCTCTCTATCATCAAAGTTGCCCATCCCTGACTTAAATGCATAAAATAAGGTCTGTGGTTAACAAAAGTTTTTGGAAATGCGAACCTGGGTTCTGCATGATAATCTTCACAAACGTGAACAACTTTTATGACTTTTGGAATGTAAATGCGTTTTTTATAATGCTATTTTTCTAATTTGCTTCAAAAGGCATAAAAGTTATTCAAGTTTGAAGAGTAGATCATGCAGAACCCAGGTTCGCGTTTCCATAAACTTTCGTTAACCACAGACCTTATTTTATGCATTTAAGTGAGCTAACTGCCAGAGTATCTTCCATCTGATTAGCTAGGCTACATTTCAAACTGTGTCTCCATTCAGTTTGTGGCGGCACAGACGCACCCTGACTCAAAACGAGCACAAATGCATTTGTGCAATAAGTTAGGACCGTTTTGCTTCACTAACAACACTTCTCGCGTTTGGCAACATTGAGTCTTGATTGTTTTAAAAACTACATTGCAGAGAACTGGCTATGGGTAAACACTGATTTGTCTCTTATATCTTACTGTCCTCCCCCTCTCCATGTTGCTGTGGTTTTTTCTGTTTCAGGCCGCCAACTATTTGGACATCAAAGGCCTGTTAGACGTCACCTGCAAAACAGTGGCCAACATGATCAAAGGCAAAACCCCGGAGGAGATCCGGAAGACTTTCAACATCAAAAATGATTTCACAGAGGAGGAAGAAGCCCAGGTAGCATTTCCAACTATATCTCTCTCTCTCGCTCTCATTATACTAAGAAACTATTTTATTTAGGGCTGTGAATCTTCACTGGCCAAAGATTACGATTCATCTATCTTCGATTCCACGATGCATCTCGATACAGCTCAAAGTATTGCAGCTCCAAGTATCAAATCCTCAATTTTCTGTATTATTACTGCACATGGCTACTTTTGTATCAATTAATACAAGCAGTCAGATAAAGTCCCCTTTTTACTAAGTGCTTTAAAATCTGAATGTCAACAGAAATGTAAACCTAAACGATTCATCGGTCTTTGATTCGATTCACATGTCCGCATCGCGATGCATCGATTATACGATTTAATTTTGACACCCCTAATTTATATATATATATAGATATGTATATACTGTATGTATATATATATATATATATATATATATATATATATATATATATATATATATATATATATATATGTATGTGTATATATATATGTATATATATATATATATATATGTGTGTATATATATGTCTGTCCGGCTTCTATGCCTCCCCAGGGTCCTAAAAGCATCCCTGTTGCATAGGTTGTGTTTACTTTCCTCTGACTCTGTCTGAATAGTTACTCCTTCAATTCTGATTCATATTGAAATGGTCTTTAAGAGAGAGTGTAATAAAAAAGAAGTAAAAGTAAATAAAAATAAAAAGAAGGCTTCAACCCCCCTCCCCCCCCATATATCTCAATGAACTGACTCACCAAAGGAAGGTGCTGCGGCTCTACACTACAGGATTGGGCATTCTAGAGCAGGTACATAGACGTCTGTTAAATGTACGTTTACTGCGGCGGTTGAATCCGCGATCCTGTCTGCCTGGGCTGGGCTAGCCGCAGTGGATTTCCCCCATTTAACCACACGTCTTATGACGAGACACCGGCTGAATCTATATTACTGGTTTATAATGTTATTATTAGTGGCCGGGCCAGCGAAGCGGCAGGGCCACTTATTGTATTTGCCTGTATTCTTCTTCTCCCGGGAAGTTCGACTTCCCATGCATGAAAACTAACCAAACTTTGAACAAAGGTCCAGTCCCATGCCAAACGTCTTTGACGCAAATTTGGGTTTCAAACGTTTCAAACTTTGAAAATTCATAAAAAATCAGGCATACGTGCTATGGCTGTGCAACTTTCACCGAAATGTGCGCCCGAATGAGGAGAAACTTTTGTACAATGCAACCTATGGCCAATTATGAAGTCTAAAGACCGCAAAACTGCAAAAACTGTAAAACTAATTAAACCCTACTCCTCCCACATTTCTTCTTCAAACGACACCAAACTTCAGCATCTGCATCGTCGTTAGACTGTCCTACACAAAAGTATCAAAACCGATTTTCGATCGGTCAAAAATTTAGCCCACAGTGCATCAAAACGTTGAATTCTGGCCCTGTGTATAGCCTAATTGGCTTAATTACCTATGGCAATTAGGTTGTATTTGTGACGTCATCAGTCAGTCAAGCAATTGTGATGCCATCACTGATGTCACTCGAGCAATTGTGATGTCATAATAGCTCAAAGCCTTGAGACTTGCCCGGCCACGACCCATTGCTGCGCAGCAGCTATAATTATTCTTCTTCTCCCGGGAAGTTCGACTTCCCATGCATGAAAACTAACCAAACTTTGCACAAAGGTCCAGTCCCATGCCAAACGTCTTTGACGCAAATTTGGGGCCAATAATCCTAACGGTGGCACTACAGCGACCGTCTAAAGTTTCAAACTTTGAAAATTCATAAAAAATCAGGCATACGTGCTACGGTTTTGCAACTTTCACCGAAATGTGGGCCCAAATGAGGAGAAACCTTTGTACAATGCAACCTATGGCCAATTATGAAGTCTAAAGACCGCAAAACTGCAAAAACTGTAAAACTAATTAAACCCTACTCCCACATTTGTTCTTCAAACGACACCAACCTTCAGCATCTGCATCGTTAGACTGTCCTACACAAAAGTATCAAACAGATTTTTGATTGGTCAAAAATTGAGCCCACAGTGCATCAAAACGTTGAATTCTGCCCCCATGTGTAGCCTAATTGCCTTAATTACCTAGGGCAATTAGGTTGTATTTGTGGTCATCAGTCACTCAAGCAATTGTGATGCCATCACTGATGTCACTCGAGCAATTTTGATGTCATAAGAGCGCAAGCCTTGAGACTTGCCCGGCCACGACGCATTGCTGTGCAGCAGCTATAATTACTATTACATTATGTTAGAAGAATGGGAATGTTTTTTCTTCCTTGTGAAAAATAGCTTTTTTTTTTTAGAGAGATAAAAGGTTTGCACTGGACAGCGGCGAAAACTACTCACCGGGTTTGGATGCAGCTGGGACGTTCAGATTTCGACTTCCAATTCATTTGAATGAGGCCTCAAAAATAGCCTGAAAATCCCTTTTCAATCATGAGAGACCAGAGGGTAAGGTTAATCAGCAAGCTTTATTAAAGTATGGCATGGCGATGAGATTCATGGCCTGAAGCGGTATGGCATTAATTCTGATGGCGTGGCAGCATGGCAACTGATTCTTTGGCGTAGTGACTCCATGGCAAGATGCCTCTCTTCTTGAGGCGGGA
The DNA here is from genome assembly GCF_964638095.1 of Poromitra crassiceps. Classification (NCBI taxonomy): domain Eukaryota; kingdom Metazoa; phylum Chordata; class Actinopteri; order Beryciformes; family Melamphaidae; genus Poromitra; species Poromitra crassiceps. The sequence continues at coordinate 43,073 of NW_028151488.1, read as the reverse complement.
GGGCATCTGCTCGGGCTAGAATAGAGAACCCCCCCCCGTAGGGGATTCTTCGGGAGTCAATACATTGGTGGTGGACTGGGGAGGTGGGTGGGGTGAAACGCGGCTTCCAGAGAGGGAATTAGATCAGCTTAGTGCAGCGGCTAGAGGACAGGGAACAAGGACGGTGGTGTGCCCGGCGTGGCTATAAATACTGCCGCGTCATAGCCTCGGTACTGACGACGTTAACGCCGTCACCTAGGCAAGTGTGTCACGCGGACGTCACGCTGGGATTACTGCACTGACGACATTAGCGGCGTCACCTAGGCAAGTGCGTCACGCAACGTCACGCTGGGATTACTGCACTTGTCGTCACGCTAGGATTACATGTGATGATGGGGTCGCTATGTCACTAGATTACGTGTGACGTGTGGCAGCGTGTCTGGTCTTCATCTTGAAACTAGGTCGAGACCATCATTTAACTTGTATTACTACTTCGCCCATCACCTGTATCATGATTGAATTGAACACATAAGGGAGGGATCATAGTATTCACCTGCACAGTCTGTTTCATGGACATGCTTTAGAATATGTAAGCAAACTGAGTGAGTGCTCTTCTGTCCTCTCCATCCGCAGGTACGCAAAGAGAACCAGTGGTGTGAAGAGAAGTAAGGGGAGGAGCCTGCCAACACTACCACACTGAAGAGGATTGTTCCAGTTAACTGGTTGCACTGGCGTTGTTCATACTTGTTAATATTTACATTTAGTATATTTAGAGCCACAGACGCCCTCCCCCGTCCCTTCCTTAATTTCTGTATACCAGTAGCATGACCATTTTAACTTGCCTGTGTGGTGCGTTTAATTTAAATGAAAGAAAAAGCTTGTTTCCATTTTCACACTTTATCTTGTTTTATCTACTCCACAGTGTTTTTCAACCTCCCTTGTGCCAAGGCACACTTTTCACATTGAAAAAAATCCCACGGTACACCGCCATCCCAAATGTTACTAAATGAAACGGTAGCATCATAGTACGTTGCCGCGAGCTCACCGTTTTTTGTTGTTGCTTTCTTTTGACCCTGCTTGTGGGCTCTTTATCTGGGTTAAGTCTGGAAGCACTTTGATCAGGAGGATCAAGTCGAGTCTGGATTCTTCCTCTTCTATTCTAACATCTTTGTTGTGTTGTCACTTATTCTGACCATGTCTGCCTGCATCTTTTTTCAGGTTATTAAATTTAAGTTAGGTTTATTAAATCTTATTAAAACAAGGAAAACAAAATACTAGCTAAAAGACTAAATGGCAGCATAATCAGCACCTCTTACTAGCCACTCTCTGAGACCTAAGCCCAGGGTTTTGCTCTTCAGCTTCCTCTACCTGCATCTCTTGTTTCATCTTGCTCTCGTTTGAAATCCTTATTAGGCTACTAATCACGCTGCCTGTGGGTGGCGGTAGTGCTCAACTTCGGTTTGATGCATTTTTTTCATTTTTATGGACCAATTAAGTGAATTTGGTCAATTTCCCATGGCACACCTGCATGGCACAGAGGTTCAAAAGCACTGGTATATTCACATGAAATGGATAGTGCTGGTTCTACCCCCCTCCCCCCATTTTTGGGGGATTAGGTCGTGCACCTCTCATTTTCCCTATTTTTAATTGCTATGGTTGTCTTTTTTTACTGGACATGTTTTCTCTTAGCTCAGCTAACTAAATAAAATGGATTTTTTGACAATTGAAATGAAAGTTTTTTTTTTTGGGGGGGGGGGGGGGGGGGTGTAAATGCATCGGCTTTGTGCTTTCATGTAAAAGGAGAGGATAAAGCTGTCAGGAAAACTGAAGTTTTAAGGTGGGAAAAGTGTGTGTGCATAATGTCCTGTGGACTAGAAGTACTTGTCAAAGAAGTAGTGTGCTGTCACACAACTTTGGGTAATGTTAACTCATTTCTAATTCATGTTGTATTGAATTGGAAACTCTTCTCAGATCTGCTCTGATTATGGCGTTTAGGATTATCAACCATTAGAGAAGTAAATAAAAAAAATATGAAAAGGTTCATGTCTGTCATTTGTGTTTGTGTTTAAACTGTCATGCATGATTTTTTTTTTTTTTTCATTTTGACTTACCGGTATCTGTAACTTGAATCCTCATTCTTGAAAACCCCTTCAAATGATTTTTAATGCTACAAAGAGGCATGGACAGATATTCAAAACACATGGTGATACCGCATAAATGTTGTCTTCCTGCTTTTAAAGGCTGCATTACAGTAAAGTGATGTCATTTTCTGAACTTAACCAGACTGTTCTAGCTGTTCTATTATTTGCCTTTACCCACTTAGTCATTATATCCACAGTACTGATTATCAAAAATGTCGTGTAAATATTTTGTGAAAGCACCAATAGTCATCTCGACAATATTGTGCATCAAAATTGAGGTAGGCTATTTGGTCAAAATATTGTGATGTTTGATTTTGTCCATATCGCCCAGCCCTACATCACATGTGGCTTTGACTTACAATTGAACATTAAGCTCACTTGTAGAAATATCATGTATCACCTTTTAGCCTAAAAATATAGATTTATTTTGTCCATAATATTGCTCAGCTTTATGCCAGAGGAAATGGACTGTAGCTCACCCAGATAAACATGGACGTGGTGCAGAAGGTTGTTCGTTCAATCCCTGCATCAGACTCTGGCTTCAGAAATGTTCACATGATAAACTGCTGACTGTAAGATCCCAGCAGTGATGTATCTATCATCAGTAGTTTGAACATTGATATCAATACGCTGATGGAGACGGGAGTCCCTGGCTCTAGCTCAGTCAGCTCCTTGGTGTGTAGTTTACTGGTTCAAATCAGATGCCGAAGCCCAAACTGAGAAATATATAAACAGTCAGATGTGTTTTCATGTTTTCAAGGGGCATATTTCCATTGAAATTTTAATTTCAATGTCGGTAAAACTTCAGCTGCCTGTGGTCTCCTCTCTCATAATCCCCTGCTCATATCTCTGGAAGTGGGGGGTGGGTGGGTTGTTCAGGCCCCTACTAGCTCCAGGTAGTGGTGGTGGAGATGGGAATGGAACCGGCCACCCGCTGGCTCCCGTGTCTCTATGTGGTCAACTCTATCGCACCACCTCCCTTTTGCTCTCACACCTCTTCTCTGAGCACTTTTCTCTCTTTACTCTGGCTGTCACTTCAAAACTGACTTGAACCCACAACTTCAGTGCTAGGCAGCAATCAAACTCAATTACACTTCTTGACAGGTTTTCTCAGAGCTTTTCAGTCTTTCATCTGGGTGTCCACTTTCACCTCAAAACTGTCATGTAGCTGTCAAACTGAGTCACTGAGTCTCACAAGGTCAAGTCATTTCTGTCAGAGCTTTTCAGTCTTCACTTGAGAAGTTCTTCAAAGTCCAAGCTTTCACTGAGGCTCAAACCCAAAACCTCCAAACTGTGTTGTGGCCATAGTGTCATGGGGCACTTAAACACAAAGTGACACCCTTGTGTACTCAGATGTCAAATATGGTCTCACAGAGAAGTCTGGAAAAGTATGGCATTTTGAAATGGACAATGTGTAGGAACCCTGGCCTGCATTTGACTTATCTGTAACTTGAATCCTCATTCTTGAAAACCCATTCAAATTTTTTATAAATTTTTTCAATTTTTATTGCTACAAAGATGCATTGATATTCAAAACATTTTAATACATCAAACAAAAACAAGAGTATTACAACAGAGGCAGAAGTAATTCAATGCGTTTAACAAAATACAAAAGACATCGTAGTTCTCACTGATATGAACAGGCCCACAAATTAAAAACATTTCTAGCACAAGAGCGCTCTCTGGTGGAGGAAAACAGTTTCAGCTGTACAACCGATAAAACCTACACTTGTTTCTCCAAAGCTTTGCAAGCCGGGTTTGATGCTGCAAACAAAACAGTGAAATGAAAGTCTTTGTTTTTTTTCTTTGTATTTTTGGTACACAGGAGCATGCACTGGTTGAGGAATAAACACAAAGTGTCATCTGAACGCTGCTGCGGTAACACAATGACAAAAAATAGCAATGTAAACTTATGCACAAAATGCTTTTTCTCTTGAGGACAAACACAAATTGAATGTATTGCTTTTAGAAATGGAGGGAACTAAAAAGGAGTATCAGCTGGAACTTTTTTTTTGGTAAATTTTCTTTCTTTTTACATAAAAACATATAAAAGTTTAATTATAGATAGGGAATTCCAACATTTATAAAACTTTACAACACAATGAAATATAATAGTACCCATTTGGTCTCAGTTTAGTTTACAGAGCTGCAGAAAATTCAGTCATAGGAAACAGCCAACAGAGCTTGAAAAAAAAATCCTTGGGTTTCACACCGGCAAAATATGTCTAACTTTAAAACGATGTTAGATTCATACAAAGTGAAAGAATAAAACAAAACATAACAGTTGGTCTAGCAAGAGATTGACAGCCTGGAAGTGCCTAAAACAAATGAATATAACTTGCACTGAAGGGAAAATATTCACTCAGATGTAACCGTCAAAATTTGTGATCATGAATTGCTGCAAATAAGATGTCAAAAGAGCAGCACGGGTGTTTGTAAAAAATCTTACATATAACCAATTGTCAGGATTATGTCTCTCTGAGTCTGTGCAAGCTGCCCCATTTTTTCAGCTAAACAGTGAAACTCTCCATCCTATGGCTGGTTGGTTGTTGTTGTTGGTCCATGGTCTCTGCACCCCTCTCCTGCTCTGGTCTGGGTGACTGCTGGATGCTGTAATGGCTTGAAGTCATAGTTGTGTATGGTTTGCAAAGACGGGAACTGGTGGCATCTCCTTTGTTAAGAATTAAACCCCCTGTATTTGGGGGGAAGTATACCTGCAACAGGCTGAAAAAGAGCTTTACGGCAGTCTTCTGCCACAGTCCTTGCTGTATGGATTAATCACAGCGTGATGCCAAATTAGCCCTTTCATCAACTTATACTTGTCTGACAAAAATGGCAGCAGCTTCAGCTCTGTGTGTTTGTTTATGAAACAGTTGTTTGAAAGGCTCATTTGAAGAAAAAAAAAATCAAAAATATTTTTTGTGTAATACTCTTTTCATTTACCCATGTAGAGACACACAGGTTCAGCTGTAGAAAAGCACCTGAGGAGCTGCACCCTGGAGTTTTACTACAAACTTTTGTTGGATGCAGAGTTGCCAATAAGGTGTGTGTATGGTAAAGCACCATATTGATAGGAAATGCATGTGACATCACGGGAATAGTTGACATTCCAACATCATGAACTCCATGGTCATGAACAGGGTCCAAAATTATAACCAGCCACATGCTGGTGCCTGGTAGATTTGCCTCACTCACTGACCCTGGTTATAATGGGTGGGGGTGGGGGTGGGGGTGGGGGGGGGGGTGAGTAATTTGCACACACACAAATACGTGTGTATATATAGATATACTATATATATATATATATATACTGTATGTATGTACCGTGACTCCCCCCACTCTGGTTTAACTCAACTAATGAGATTATTTGTGCCTCCAGAGCAGCTTGGCCTGAGAGATGCTTGTCCAGGTGAAACTCCTGGTTGAAGGACAGTCTTCCTAATCTCCAGGTGACCCTGCCTGGCTACCGCCCCCTGCTGACCCCTTTAAACAATGATTATTACTTCAACAAAAGGCCCACATGAAAGAGATGAACCAAAGACGATGGGATTCAAGCAAGACGGCCCAACTTCAACTCACTTCCTGTCATTTTGTCACGTGGGTTTTGCCCGTTTTGCCCATGGTTTTCCATGGACACACCCACTTAGGAGACTTTCGGCAGGTCTGAGTCAATGGTTGACCACGCCCATTTAGGAGACTTGCTGCTACCATTTGTTAGAATTGGTGGAGCCTGTGGTGACCCATCTATAGTAATATACTATCTATGGATGAACATGCGGATGACGGCGGGGGAGGAAGATGAAGGTGCTCTTCATGGCTCTGGAGGGTGTGTGCACTGCAAAAAAAGTCATCTTAACAAGTCACTTAGTCTCATATTCATCCTTCAAATGTTCTTTTTCTTCCACTAAGAGAAAAAGTCTGCTGATGAGGTGGGAAGTGCAACCCCACTTGTTTGCTCAACTTGTTTCAGGATGTTCTCGAAATGTCAGTATCTTGAAATAAGTCCGATCACTGCACTACCATCAAGACAATGGATGGTAAATGGAAAATGACACTTAATTCTACAGTTTCTTTAAACAAGTTGATTTACTGTTATGGAAACAAATGAAACGCCATTGGTAGATTTCTTCACTTATTTTAAGAAAATTACTCTTTTAGGACTCAATAATAGACTGACTTGTTAAGATGGTGATTTTTTTGCTGTGTGTGGCGGGATGGTCCGCCCCAGATCGCCCTGCCATCATTGAGTCTCTGTCAGGACTTTGAGAGAAAGTCCTTCCGCCCTGGAGGCTGTTGTGTGCTTGCCGGACAGTTCCAGGTGTGTGTGTTTGAGCGTAGCTTGCTTCCCCCTGCTGGTTTGCGTGTGTGTCTGCGTGTGCTTGGCGGGCGGAGGGAGGCGCGATGAGGGGGGGGAGGCGGGCGAGAGGGGGGAGCAGGCCGGGCAGCGGGGAGGGGGTGGGGGGGAGGGAGTTGAGTCTATAGCACTTCCATCTGAAGAAGCTGGACTGGGGCAGCCTCCTCCTTGAAGGTAGCGAATGCACTTCTTTTTCCTCCTAGGAACAGTCAAGAGAGTTATCTGTGAATAAAGCGTGGATGGTTTAAGCATCTGGGTTTCACTCAGGTTGCATCAGTCATGCTGAGGCATAATCATCATCATCATCATCACTGCATGTCTGGTAAGACCATCCTGATCACATGACCTCGTGTTCTGTTTCACTCTACATCTCAGTCTGGACTTCTACTCGCCAACATCGATTTCCTGAAATTAGAATGTAACCGGGCCAATCATGGACTGCGCCGTAGTTGACAACGTAACCGGCCAATCAGGGCTGTCGTTGGCAAAACAGTAATGGTGTCTCCTGAAGCAACGAGCGGTAACATTAACATTAGTAGAGTAAAACAGTCATAAGTGCAGTTATTGCAGAAATAGACTCAATAACAACAATTAAACAAGAACAAGAGTATGCACCAGTTGAGCTTCTCTGCAGAAAATATGTGTTTGCTGTTCTTCTGAGCGGATTTGACGATGCTAATTGGGTGAAGGAGTTATCTTGACTTGACTTCACATCTTTGTGGGTGTGGGAGTGGGGGCTAGGGTGGGGGGTGCCGGGGCTCTCCTTCAATGGCTGAGGGATTGTGAGAGCAAAATTGAGCCGGTAGGTCAGAATAGTTTCGGTTAGGCTGTAGATTAGCCTTGACCGTTATAGTGTTCAGGCTAAAATTAGATTAGAGTAGGTCAGGACAGGGCAGAATAGACTGTAGACTAGTTAGATTCCTTGTGTGCTAGTTTTGTTTAAAGTTAGAGTAGTCAGATTGTCTGTAGCTGTTGCTACTGCTGTATGCCCTAGGGCTGGGCTATAAATGTCAGACTAATCATTTGTTGTCTATTCAGTGGCATCATATCGCCTGGTAATTATAATACATGATAACTTGATTGCTAAATTTGACTTTGCTTATACAAACAATATTGTGATATACATTAGTATGTTTCGAAATTGACCCCTGTGACTATTCGTGATATTGATCTATTCTAAACCATATCGCCCAGCCCCAGTATACGCTGTCTGTTCCGCTCTCTCCTCCTCCCCTCTTCCCTAGCCCTGCTCTCTTCCTACCTTTCTCCCCCTCCTCCCTTTCCCTGCTTTTTCCTCCCCCACTTTCTCCCCTTCCCCCATCTTCCCCTCACTCTGTCTCTCTCTAACATAAGATTGTTCAACCATGTTATTATTATTACTGTTATTGTTTTGTTCAGCTAGATTTAGCTAGACATATTCTCTGTGAAGACCTATTCAGTGGCATCATATCACTAGGTAATTATTATAATATATGATTGATAATATGATAATTGGATGACTAAATTTGACTTTGCTTATATAAACCATATTGTGATATACATTAGTATGTTTCGAAACTGACCCCTGTGACTATTTGTGACATTGATTTCAACCGTATCGTTCAGCCCCAGTATACCCTCTGTTCTGCTCTCTCTCCTCCCCCTCCTCGCTCCCCTTCCCCCTCCTTCTCTCTAATATAAGATTGTTCAATCATGTTATTATTATTATTATTGTTGTTGTTGTTGTTATTGTTGTTGTGCTTAGCTAGATTTAGCTAGATATATTCTCTGTAAAGCCCTCTGAGACATGCTTGTGAATTAGGGCTATACAAATAAGCTTGACTTGACTGTCAAGACAAGTACTCTGACCCACTGAAATCAATGTGGAGGGCCAGAGTTCACATGATCAGGGTGGTTTTAGCAGGCTAAAAAAACAACTGTATTAACCAACAAAAGAAAGTCATTAGTGTCAGTGTTTTCAGCTATACAATGTATACAGTTCATTTAGAAAGAACTTCACAGTCAGTTTGGGAAAGATACATTTGCAAAACTTTGACCAATAGGGATGGGACGCGATTTGTGATAATGATTCGATAAAACCGCGATACAATGTAATACATAAAAGTTCAAAGACAACAAAGCCTGACTGCAGAATTGTATTTATTTCTGAGCCACATATCTTTCTCGTGATGGTACTGACTTGCTAGAATGTAAACAACAATTTAAACATGTCATAACAAAGTGCAAATATTATAATTTAGGTAACTGAGCTAATATCACAATTCATTTTCCTGCCCTATGATACGTATTGTCACATTTTCGGATTGCGATATATTGAAATATCATCCGATCCCTTCCCTACTTACCAGCTGTTACCATTTTGTCAATTTAAGACTTATGTTAGCTATCACTGTACCATTTACATAATAAAAACGTGTTTATCTTTATTTTTTATTTTGTAAAATTGGTGTCCTTTTTTTCAAATCGTGAAATGAAACTCTTCATATAAATCATTTCAATAACAAAAGTAGAATCTGACCCCACCTTTAAGGTATGATCAGATAACTTTTGTACAGGGTTCTATAGATTTAATATGGGGACTTGTATATTTAATCAAGGGGGAGTTAGCACCAAATTGCTGTGTTTTGTTATAGGAACAGAGAAGTATGTGAATTAAATAGAACCAGGTTTTACAGTCAATTTAGAGCTAAATGTATTTATATTTTCCATCATGGAAAAGGACATAATACAGTATTTGTGCCAGTTTATATCACTGTATATTTATTTATTTATTTTGGGGGGAATACCACTCAGTTGAATAATTACTTACTTCACTACAACAGTAACATGCAGTAAATTAAGCTGTTTCATTGAGAATTAATGATTTTATGGACTCATACAAGTTTTTATACCTAAATTAGCTTCAGTTTATAGTACCCCTGTTCTCATACATGTCTGTTAGCATCCCTTGAATAATAATATTAACCACCACCTCCTGAAATGTTTAACTGATCTATTTAACAAAAGCCTGTAGCTTGCTGTGCTTCTTGAGGTGTTATACCACTAAGCACAGCATCAAAGCAGTTAACAGGATCTCATGCTCATTACCAGAATATGGTATGAGTCACCAGGTTTAACCGCAAGGAAAGGCACTAGGCCATATTTAGAGAGAGAGAGGGGGGAAGGTGAGACGGCAATAGAGAGAAAGTGATTTCTAAATGTCAGAGTTCACCATCAAAAGGCGGCTGCACCGCACTGCATGAATGGAGAAAGTTGAAAGCAGATGTGCCTGAGAACACCGTCCAAATGCAAAGCTGCACGGAGTAGAGAGAGAGAGAGAGAGAGTGTGTGTTGAGCTGTGGAGTAGAGAGAGAGAGAGTGTGTGTGTTGAGCTGTGGTGATAAGGATTCGCTCTAACCACATTCACCCCCCTTTGTTGTCTCTAAGCGAAACACACACAGGTTTCCATGACGTGATGATGGGGAAGACAGCGGGGCTGCTATAAGGCCATGGCGGAAGCAGCGTTCTTTTTCTACAGAACAACACTGATTCCTAGCCTGGTAAGACCATCCTGATCACATGACCTCACATTCTGTTTCGCTCCACGGATCGCTCTGGACTTCCACCCACCCACAGAGATTTCCTGAAATTACAATGTAAGCGGGCCAATCAGGGACGCCGCTGGCAAAACAGTGGTGGCAGCTCCGCGAAGCAACGAGTGGTAACGTTGACGTTCGTAGAGTCCTGCACAAAACTTATTTCACGTTTTTTTTGCAAGACCACACTGTTGCAATATAATCGACTTCCTTTTGTGGATATGGCCTAGTTCACAAAAATCGCCCTAACTCCGGAACGCATTGTCTGTTGCGAATGAACCTTGGTACAGGTGTGCAGCTATGTACTCTGAGCTGAGAAAAAACAATTGTGTCATTTTGACTATAGAGGGCGCTATGACAACAATAAGTACCCGTAGCTCACAAACCATAAGAGCGACTGTTCCCAAATTGGGTACATAGGTTCATAGAGTACTCTTCTACTCTGGTCTAAAGAATTACACCGATTGACCTTACGGTGGCACTATAGCTGCCCTCTGTCTAACTAGATTTTCCGCCATTTACAATGTTGTCCAAAAGCGTTTTTTCGCTATTTCTCCTTCAAATGTTGTCAAATCGTCACCAAACCACATCACACAGCTTGTGTGGACTGTCCTGCACAAAACCTGTTTTGCCGTTTTCTTGAAAGAACCCACCATTGCGATATAATCGACTTGCAAAGTGTTGTGGGTGGGCCCTATTTCACAGAAATCGCTATTTTGCCTTCTCATTTTTTTTTATCTCACTTTTTTTTACTCTTTTATACGGTATCTAAATGTTTTTATATGTTGACGGTATGATTTGTTCTGTATGTTTTTAAGCTCTTTGCACCCAAATTCAAATGTAGTTTCTACTGCAGAAGGCAAATACACTGACTCTGAATGTTAATGCCAGGGTACCCGACAACAAAATGTCTACTGACCTTTGCAAACTGACAGCTTCAGGTTGTAGTTTTATAACTTTAGAAAGGAGTTGTCAATATTCAGAAACATTCCAGCCATTCTCACACCAACACAGCTGTTCCATTAAGTTTTTCCTTGTAGGAAGTCTGAATTTCTTTTGGCGAATGTTAAGAGAGCAGTTACCCGTGGCTATGAAGCAACGAGTGACAACAAAAGGAAAGACTGTAATGTTGTCATCTCTTCCTCGATGCTGAAACCAAATAAAATGGCTCATTTCTGTGTGGTAGGGTGATTTTAATTATATTTTAAACAGGGAAAAATGATGAACGCAGAAGCAGGGAAACGTTATAATCTTTCTTTTTGTTATCACTCCTCCAACATGGTGGCATGTCCCTCATAACCGCAGGCAACCACTCTCCAAACACTCACTGACGTCCTTTCTGTTGAGTGGTATTCAAACACTCAGTGACGTCCTTTCTGTTGAGTGGTATTCAAACATTCAGTGACGTCCTTTCTGTTGAGTGGTATTCCCCTTTAACCACAGTAACTGCTCAGGGCCTGTACTGCATGGCTCATGTGTCACTTTAGGCATCACTGGGAAAATGCTTATCTGGGCAGGACTGCTCAAGTGATTTTGGGCAATTTTGAGATATTTTGCCTCCATACTGTAACTACTGTGGTTTCGTAAAATATACGCATATCATCCAAAACAAATATATGGTAAATGGTTACTTTGTTTCCTCAAAACAAAAATATTCTGTCATATGACTATTCATATTTAAATGAATAGTGAAAATTAAGTGACATTTTGCCATATACATGATATTTTGTAAATTAATCAAGACCCCCCTACTAATTTTTTATTTTCTGATATACAAAGTTGTGCATTTTTAATTACATCTTAGCTAATTTGAATAAGAACCATCGTTTTTCTGGCTAACAGACTAAAGCTCAGTGAAAATATTATTTCTCTGCCTGTTCACATTCCTTATTTACCATTCAAGTTTGCCAGTCAGTTAAATCTGTTTTTGGCTCTGCCCACAGAAAACTAACTCCACCAATGAAATTATTTCTGCCTCCACAGAGGCTCTGAAAAGTTGTACAACTAAACTGGGTGTTAAAACTTCACATAAGGATGATTTTCACAAACTTGCAAATTCACAGTGTGAATCATGACGCGATATTTGCCTCATCGCCCCTTTGGCTCAAGTTGAAAATAAACGTTGGTGAATAATTTGCGTGGCCAACTTGCGTGAGTGAAGCCTTTTCCCCGCCGTGGTGGGAACGTAAAGTAAAATCTGAGTGGATAGATAAATGGTTGGAGAGAGGAAGAGAGGATGAGTGCATGGGTTGGTAGCAGCAGTGCGGGGGAAGGGGGGTGGTGAGGTGGAGGTCTGGTACCCACCTGCAGGGACCGCACCAGTCCGTTTGTTGGTTGAGGCCGAAGCGAGCCCGGCATTTCTTAGGAGAGCCCGGGTCTGAGCACAACGCACAGCATGCACAAAACAAGGAGGAGCGGAAAGGAGAGAGAGACAAGCAGGAGGACAGAAAGAAGGGGTTACAGTGAGAGTGCGGATAGAAAGAGTAGGAGAGAGAGAGAGAGAGAGATAGAGAAATGGAGAGAGACACGAGCTTGTCAGGGCAACAGAAGCATTGACAGAGCTGTCCAATCAGAAAGCCATCAAGTCAAACTGTTAGTGGCCAGTTACAGTGAAAACAACAACCAACAGAGCAACAAAGCAAGACACACATACGACTTTGTTAACCAAGTCACTCATCCAGGAAATAGGCTGTGAAGACAGAGAGAGAGAGCGCCGGTGCAGCCATGCTTTCACACTGTTAGTACAGTACAGGCTTTCAGAGGCTTTTCACTTCCTTAGTTCTAAACTGTCAGCGATCACCAAAATAACATTTCCCCCTCCTTGTTTGAGGCTTGGGTCGGGCATAAGGGTTTCAAGTCAATGTTTGATTTATAATGAGATTTTTAGGCAGTTTTACAGCGTCTCCAGAAAGTAACAAGCCTCTCTGGTTTCATCTGTCCGCTCCAAAAGTCGTACTTCAGATATTAACTGCCATTGCAGATTCTATACACAGAGATTTGGGGAGATTCGGCCGTTGGTCAACTTACCTGTTAGCATACCATGCTAACACTTACACATAGCCTACATATCACTCTGCTGCTCCATGCTAACACTTACACATAGCCTACACATCGCTCTGCTGCTCCATGCTAACACTTACACATAGCCTACACATCGCTCTGCTGCTCCATACTAACACTTACACATAGCCTACACATCGCTCTGCTGCTCCATGCTAACACTTACACATAGCCTACACATCGCTCTGCTGCTCCATGCTAACACTTACACATAGCCTACACATCGCTCTACTGCTCCATGCTAACTCTTACACATAGCCTACACATCGCTCTGCTGCTCCATGCCAACACTTACACATAGCCTACACATCGCTCTGCTGCTCCATGCTAACACTTACACATAGCCTACACATCGCTCTGCTGCTCCATGCTAACACTTACACATAGCCTACACATCGCTCTACTGCTCCATGCTAACACACATAGCCTACACATCGCTCTGCTGCTCCATGCTAACACTTACACATAGTCTACACATCGCTCTGCTGCTCCATGCTAACACTTACACATAGCCTACACATCGCTCTGCTGCTCCATGCCAACACTTACACATAGCCTACACATCGCTCTGCTGCTCCATGCTAACACTTACACATAGCCTACACATCGCTCTGCTGCTCCATGCTAACACTTACACATAGCCTACACATCGCTCTACTGCTCCATGCTAACACACATAGCCTACACATCGCTCTGCTGCTCCATGCTAACACTTACACATAGTCTACACATCGCTCTGCTGCTCCATGCTAACACTTACACATAGCCTACACATCGCTCTGCTGCTCCATGCTAACACTTACACATAGTCTACACATCGCTCTGCTGCTCCATGCTAACACTTACACATAGC
>NW_028151488.1:22500-28911 GCF_964638095.1 Poromitra crassiceps | reverse complement strand
GAAGAAGTCGTCTCTCTCCCTCTTGTAAACCACTGTTCCAAGCACGTCAACTTTGTAGATCGGATGCGAGTTGTAGAAGTAAATACCTGTGAGCCAGTGGGAGGATGTAAAGTAACACATCAATAAGTATTATGCACATTAAGCAAGACCAATGTGGTGCTGTAATTACACGCTATTTATCGCCTATTTTCAGGCTTTTTATGTTTACTGTGGAGTTTTGAACAGGGATAATCAATCACTTTCCAATGTAACCATGGAAACGCCATGTTCTCCGTGTAAGCTGATTTATCTTGCACTGATTTATGAGAGAATTTCCCAGGCTGTTTACAGTAGATTTCAAAGGGACAAACGGAGCCTGACGGCTACAGTGGGGCACAACACATACATGATGCAAGTGCCAGGCCCTTTTTCTTTTTCCTTCTATTTTTGCTCCTTTCTCTGCTAAAGCTGTGTTAATTTCCCTTGACATTAGGGCACTAAGCTTGACACATCCAGCTATAATTTAAAATGCATTCTCATCAATAACAGATGAGAAGAAAACATATCTACAGGGTTTTCCTCTATGGAGCTTCCACATTTCAGGGTAAGGGGGGGGGGGGGGGGGGGGCGACAGATAAACATCAGACTTTAAATCAAGCACTGATTCTCAACATTCAATGAATTCTAGAAATGTGTCATCCATAAACAATAAACACTAACAAACTCTTAACCTATATTTAGGCGTCAATGTAATGTAGCCTATTTCAGTGTATATGCATAGTCATGATGTCTCAATTACTGTTTGCAATGGTTGTTTGTCTGTCTGTTTTATTGTGCATTTTATTGTGTATTAGAGTGTTTTACTAGGGACTGTACATGTATGTACCATATGTATCTTTTAAAAGGCTAACCAGGGACAAGGGCTGCAAATTAGCTACGGCTAGAAGTCCAATGCAACTGCATCAGTTGCATTTTATTTAAATACAGCAATGCTTATGTATAGACCCCTTATACAGCTTGTCAACATTGAGCTGCGCGCGCAACGTGTAGGCAGAAAACCCTCAGCCCAGCATTCACAGACAGTGTTTTAGCCCCGCTGTCAGGACTGCTCTATGCCCATCTGCAACACACAGTTATATTTTAGTTTTAAAATGCAGTTCTCGGCTTACTACCACAGCTTATCGCCTAGTGATAAGCAATGTTATGCATCGAAATTAACGTTGTTTAATGGGATATGTCTTACAGACCCATACGCACTGGCGCTGTCAATTGGCCAAGCCTAGTCATACATATCGTGCATTCCTTTATAACTGGGGATAGCGTAGATAATTATTCTGTAACTTGCAAAGATATATTGTTATGTTGATAATGCACACAACTCAATAATGACATTATGTAACGTTACTTGGTCGTTAACTAACCGAGCGATGTGGCTGAGCAGCCTACAGCTACAGGCAGCTTACCTGATTATGAAGAGCACTACAAAGTTGGGCATTTTTAATGATGTCCTCGTTCCAATCAGTTCAACTCAATAATGACATTATTTAACGTTACTTGGTTGTTAACTAACCGAGCGATGTGGCTGTTACTAGCAGCCTACTACAGTTTACCTGATATGAAATGAGCGAGCACTGCAAAGTCGGGCATTTTTAACGATTTCCTCTTTCGGCTTGCAACCAAAGACACATACGGTTAGCATAAAAGCAGTATGAGTTGACGGGATTCGGTAAAATTTAGTCCTTGCTTTTAATGCTAACCGTAGGTGTCTTTGGTTGCAAGCCGAAAGAGGAAATCGTTAAAAATGCCCGACTTTGCAGTGCTCTTCATAATCAGGTAAGCTGCCTGAAACTGTAGGCTGCTCAGCCACATCGCTCGGTTAGTTAACGACCAAGTAACGTTACATAATGTCATTATTGAGTTGTGTACATTATCAACATAACAATATATCTTTGCAAGTTACAGAATAATTATCTACGCTATCCCCAGTTATAAAGGAATGCACGATATGTATGACTAGGCTTGGCCAATTGACAGCGCCAGTGCGTATGGGTCTGTAAGACATATCCCATTAAACAACGTTAATTTCGATGCATAACATTGCTTATCACTAGGCGATAAGCTGTGGTAGTAAGCCGAGAACTGCATTTTAAAACTAAAATATAACTGTGTGTTGCAGATGGGCATAGAGCAGTCCTGACAGCGGGGCTAAAACACTGTCTGTGAATGCTGGGCTGAGGGTTTTCTGCCTACACGTTGCGCACGCAGCTTGCTTTGTTGTCATTGTGACGTAGGCGTATAATTGGTCTATTGTCCCTGTCAAATAAACGAATAAATAAATATAATATATCAAAATGGGTCTGAGGTATCTCAGTTCTCATTGAAATGCAATGCAGTTCTATGTGGAGGCACCTAAAATAAGATATCAAGAAGAGTGTGTGCAGTTATGTCTCAGCAGTGGAATACCTATGCAGAGTATCAGGCTGTTAATCTGCGCAGGGCAGGCGCAACTCACAAAGTTGTCATGCAGCCCCTCCTCTCTCCCCAGAGAGTTTTGTTAGTCCAGTTCCCTAGCCGATTCCTCACCTGTGAGCTCCTGCACTCTGGAGCTCTCCATGGTGCTGAACCCGTTGAGTCCTTTTGGCCACTAATTAGCCATTTTGCCCATTTCAGCCCTAATTATCTACGGTAATTAAGAAATCTGGCTCCATTAGGTCACCCGCATGGATTACTAAGAAACCCTGAGGCTTCTGACTGGGTTCAATGAATAAAGCGTAAAATTGCCAATGTCTTGTTTGTTCCTTGTTACTGATAGAGTTCAATCATACAACCCCCCCCCCCCCAAACAACTCAAAACAGTAATCAATACCAACAGGAGGATACACTGTTTGACACTCTGGCAGGTACATTTGACTTCAGCTCTAGCCACATAATCTGCTGTGTTGCTCATCCCACAAATGCAGGATCCAATAACAGGCTTTCCAATAAGATAATATATAATAATATAGCAATATTCTATGCCTAATGCATTTCAAAAGACGAATTTGTAGATTTCAAATGGACAAAACTTTACTACTATTTCGTACCTTGAAAATGTGGACTTTTTGAAAGCACAGATGAGCAGAAGATAGTGAAAGACAGGTTACAAACATTTCTACCATTTAGCATTAGGTTAACTTACCTGGCACCTGAATGGACTCTCTCATCTGCAGGATGTCTTTGACATACAGCCTGGCGAAGGCACCGAAGACTGGGTCCAGTCCCCACAGCAGGGAAGGGGGCTCTTCCGCTGGATCCACGCTAGCTGTAGCCTGCATTTCATTATGGAAGCAGATGAGGATTATTTACCTCTTTTCGGGCAAGTGTTGTTCGCGACACAGCAACATTAGCTAGCCCAGTTAGCCTGGTATCCAAACTTCTGGTCACGTGACAAGACGCTTTAACAACATAAGCGAAATGTTTATTTATATTTAACTGCGATATGTATTTATATTACGTTATAAAGGTTACATTTGTAGAATCATAATAAAATAAATACATTTTGTTTAGAAAAATGTTGCATTTCACTTTCTTGTCTTTAGGAGCGCGTTCGCGTTTCGCATGGACTTATGGGATATGTAGTTTCAGCAAAACAAAGAAATACTAGCCAGACACTAGTACTGTAACGTTAGTGCCAGTGGACACAAAAACACCATCATGGACAAGTTATGTCCAAGCTTACTGTAAGAAAATGTGTTGCTGTCACTTGCTATTTGTATTTTAAAACGCTCCGGAATCAATGACTCCGGTACAGAGGGGGGCAGCAAAGTACTGAAATTGCCCCGCCAACTGTCAA
Organism: Poromitra crassiceps; assembly: GCF_964638095.1. Classification (NCBI taxonomy): domain Eukaryota; kingdom Metazoa; phylum Chordata; class Actinopteri; order Beryciformes; family Melamphaidae; genus Poromitra; species Poromitra crassiceps. Next base: position 25,100 of record NW_028151488.1, on the reverse strand, counting down.
ACACGAGGAACATGAACAGAAAGGACTGCGGGTGCGCGCACTCGTCGTGAACGCGCATCGACACCAAATCCGCTAGATTAACGTTACTGAACCGTCCCTCACCAAGGCAAAAAGAGGACTGCTTTTTACCTTTAGAGAGAGTTGTTTACGGACAAGCTGTACCAGTCTTCAGCCTCGAGGATACCAACGGTTTATCCTATGGAATACACCTCTTTGAAAGGACTACTTATTGATCATTTCTGTCTTTTTTCTGTTTGAAGAAAGAGCCCCACAGGGTTGTCGGGCCAGCGGGTCGTTAGGAGTTGGAACAACAACGAGCTTCCTCTACTACTTTGCATTACAATAAACTCTTGTTTTGGTGGATTTTAGCCGTTATAGAGCTTTAATTGTAATGCAAAGGATTAACAATGACAGATGATGTGCAACAGGACTATTATTTGGACTGGCCAGATCATTGTCATAGGCTAGGCTAGCCTTTGATCTCTGAACTATTATGAAAACATTCCTGATCAAACCGAAACGAATACATTATTTATAACAATGCCATGGGACATTTACTCCAGAGACTCAAAGTAAACCCTTCATTAGAATGCACTAGTGATATCCTCTAGCTTTCCAGAGATCCTTTCCTTTGTCAGCTTTCATTCCAACTGAATGACCCAGGAATCAATATGTCATTTTTTAATTTCCGTAAAATATTTAAATTGGGATCCGAGAAGAAGAAGAAACAGTATGAACACGTCCACAGAGATGAAAATCCAGAGGAAATATGGTCGATTATCGGTGAATTGGGAGATGGAGCCTTTGGAAAAGTGTACAAGGTAGGACAACCCTACAGAGCTGCTCTTTGTAGTAAATTCCTTTGTCACAGTAGACTCTTCCTTCTTCGTTTTGTTTCATTGTTGTGTGTTGTCCATTTTGTAGCCTCTCAATTCCCAGCGATCCCCGTGTTTGCAGCCTGATGCAACGTGCCAGTCATAGCTGTGTGTCGTGTCACATTGGTCTTCTTCTTGCACTGGTTTGACCCCCACACCCAGGCCAGGCCCAAACCCTCTTGACAGGGGTGAGGAGGTCCTCCTCAACCACCACACTGTTACCAACATCTCGCAGTGCCCAGCCCTAGATTTCTCTTTGCATTGTAATAATGTTAGCCCAGAACTGTTATGGCAGTGAGCTGTTAGTTTTTACCACCACTATCACGTTATATTGTAGTTAGCAAAACACTGAATTCCATTTGATGTCTCCAAGTCAAGATGTCTAGTTCTTTAAAAGAATTAGCATTGTGGGTCTTTTTTTTATGTGATTAACAACATTTTGGGTTAAGCAAGATTTAGCTAGGCTATATTTCAAGAAAAGTGGCAACAGTGTAGAAGTGAGTGACTAAGCGAATAACCATAAAAGCACAAAATTGACCGAAATCTCTAAATGAATATACAGTATTTACCCTAATGAGAAAAGGAGCAAAATCTTGGTGGTTAAAACTGAATAATGACATCACAACAGTCTAATCCTAATGTTAATTTAAAATGAGACATTCCTCTAAATCTGGCTTCAAATGGCCAACATTTTAAAGAAAGCTAAACTGATTGATCTAGATAAATCAATCAGTCATGAGTGGATTCAGCACACTTTATCTGGGCAAATTGATTGAATCATTGCAGATCTATTCAGACCTTAGGTCGCTGCCGAATTTCTTTAGCGGTCGCCAGCTCAGAATTTTGGCTTGCATGACACCCCTGAGCCAAACCATTTAGCCTTTACACTCGCAGCAAACTGACCCAGGGTCAGATCAGATGAATCCCTTTCTTAATTATTATAGTGTCATTTGTGTGTGTGTGGCCCTATTGCAGAGACAGAAGCTTCATTTGCATGAGTGACAGTGCATTTGATCACTCACCAGAGCTCTACCAAGTAATTAATTAACATGTTTCATTTTGGACACTTTGTAATACATAGTTGCACTTAATACTCAATATTTCAGTGCAGTGTTATCGTTAAGCCTAATATTCTTGCACAATGATTTAGTCACAAGTTGCCAATCTCCAGCATTCCACTTTCCAGTCTACTAGCTAGGCTCACACATGAACTAGACCTACTGTTCAATATAGAAACATATTAAGAAAGATCCTTTATCATTATTCCCTGGGAGGAGTTGGTGTTTGCCATACTGGCTGGGGCGTTTCAGAGGGAAATAGCAGCATATCTATGAATAGTAAATTGCAGTGTTATGTTTACATGTCTGGGCTTTGGGCCATTCATCACCAATTGTAATCTGCCGCTGCCTTGATGAGTCAGTCCTGCATAGTTGATAGCTGTCTGCATTAGCACTGATGAGTAGATTGTGGGGGATATTTTTTTAAATGGCTGACACGGCTGACCCCGGAACACACCCCGGGTCACCAGGAAGTAGCTGCATCCCATATCGCAGCGGCGAGTGCATTGAGCACATCCTGCCCTCAGAGAAGCCAAAACAAACAGGAGACCTTTCGACTTCAACAAGACATTGGTTTCCCCAGACCCAGAGTCAACCAAAGAGTGTTCGTTCATTTGTTGTGTTTTAGAAGGCTCTTCTCGATGCTTTGTTTGAGGTGTTTGTTGCA
>NW_028151488.1:0-17500 GCF_964638095.1 Poromitra crassiceps | reverse complement strand
CATCCACAGAGACCTGAAGGCCGGCAACATCCTCCTCACCCTGAATGGGGACGTCAAGCTGGGTAAGGGGCCAGCGAAGCAAAGTTAGGTCCAACTGTACAGCTTAAATATCCATGCTGGCAGGCTAGGGCGAGATGGTCCGATTCCCAAGAAGTCACAGGTCTGGGGCCTGCAACGGTCAATATGTCCTGCTCCTAGCCTCCCCGTGTTCTGACCTCCATGTGAAAAGCATACATGTACTGTGACTCCGAGAGATACCGTGTTAGAAAAAGGTTCCTTATTACATAAATATATTGATTGAGTGCACCAAATTCCAAAAATGTTTTTTTTAATCTAGGCCAAATTTAAAAAGGCATATTTACAACCAATTTGGGCATAAGCACAGGAGATTGTAAGTTTAAAGGAAGGCTTTGCCGATTTTCAACCCTCTTTGTACCATTACAGTGTCGGTAATATATTAAGCAGATGGACGGTGTTTACCGTCCATCTCGTCTCAATGTGATTCTCCGCAGACAGAAAAAAAACAAAAAAAACAATCTGTAGTTAGAAAATGAGGCGTTTTGCATCATTTTGAGACAGAAGTGCCTGGAATCAAACTGCAGAGCTCTCGGAGCAGGACAACATGAAGAGAAGGTAAACACTTCTCATCTGCATATATTAATTACTGACATTGTAATGATACGAAGCGGGTTGAAAATCGGCAAAGCCTTAATTTCTTATTAGGAGGATGCCTACATGTGCAAGGAGGAAGTTGTGAACTAGGGTCTTTAGTCTTTAGACTCTGAATGGTGCACTGGTGGGATTTTTGTGGGGAAAATCCTAAATGATTTCACTGCCCAGCAATGTAGACAAGACATGAATGTGCCACTGGCCATAGTGGATGTTCTCCATGTAGTTTCCATGTATGCTGTGTGATTTGATTCCTGCCTATGATGCAGGCATATTGTGATGCCATCCATTTACTGTATGCTTGTCATCCGCTATACTTTAACCCTTAAAGGAACACTCCGCTCAAGAACATCAGTAGTATATCAGAAAACTGTAGTAGTATATCAGTGACATCACTGGTCCACACTAACTCAAATTAATAACTCATTAACTCAAATCAACTCTCAATAACTGTCAAACTATTCATCATTCATCTAGTTTGACAGTTATTGGGAGTTGATTTGAGTTAATGAGTTATTAATTTGAGTTAGTGTGGACCAGTGATGTCACTGGTCCACACTTTAACACTCAATAACTGTCAAATTAAATGACAGACTTCAAAACAGTTTACCGTTTTCTGATATACTACTGATGTTCTAATGATACAAAGCTGGTTGAAAATGGGCAGAGTGTTCCTTTAATTGGAAAATACACAAGAGAGACACATTGTCCTTTTTGAATACACAACTGAAACTGAATTTTACTGTGATATATATATATATATATATATATATATATATATATATATATATATATATATATATATATATATACTGTATACTGCACATTCTATAGGCCCAAGTCTTTCACCCCTGGCGCGGCCGTGATAGACCTGGTAACTACAGGCACAGCAGTGGTTGTCTGGTCCTGCTGGCACACAGTGTGCACAGAGACACATGGAGCCACAGGCAGCTGATGCACTCATGTACTGAGAGATGGATGAGTCACTGCTGCTGCATGGAACAGGCTCAGTGTATCAGACACAGCAGGTGACATAACACACACAGAGGTGTCCGTGGAGCTGCCTGCACTTTATCCTGTGACATAACACACACAGAGGTGTCCGTGGAGCTGCCTGCACTTTATCCTGTGACATAACACACACAGAGGTGTCCGTGGAGCTGCCTGCACTTTATCCTGTGACATAACACACACAGAGGTGTCTGTGGAGCTGCCTGCCAGCACACACATGACGAGCTATTACTCACAGAGATGACAAAGTATGATGTCAAGCACTGTTATTAGCAATTATGCTGCTTAAGGTTAAGGATATTCACTTTGGATTTTGTTTGGGTTGGGTGTGCCGTGGCTGCTTGTGGACAGGAAATGATGACAGTGATGTTTCTTAATGTTAATCCCTGCTCCGCCTTGAATCATGTGTCTTCCAGCTGACTTTGGGGTATCTGCCAAAAACACCAAATCGCTGCAGAGGAGAGACTCCTTCATTGGAACGCCTTATTGGTGAGTGGAATATAAAGCAAAAAAGGTTATTATTATAATCACTAAAAGACCTCAGGGATACGATTCAGAAGAAAAATGCACAAAAGTAGACTATTATTCGCCATCAATTAGGCCTTTTGTCCCACAATATGAACTGCAAATCCCCTTGCTTCCATTGTCCCCCTATCCTTATCGGCATGTCTTGCCTTCCAGGATGGCTCCGGAGGTGGTGATGTGCGAGACGTCCAAGGACCGCCCGTACGACTACAAAGCGGACATCTGGTCCCTCGGGGTCACCTTAATTGAGCTGGCGCAGGTCGAGCCGCCCAATCACGAGATGAACCCGATGAGGGTCCTGCTGAAAATAGCCAAGGCGGAACCTCCCACGCTCATGCAGCCGTCTCGCTGGTGAGTCTTGCACGCGAGAGGAGTGAATCTGTGTTACAGGCAGTGTACACCAGATGAATCTGTTACAGGCAGTGTACACCAGATGAATCTGTGTTACAGGCAGTGTACACCAGATGAATCTGTGTTACAGGCAGTGTACACCAGATGAATCTGTGTTACAGGCAGTGTACACCAGATGAATCTGTTACAGGCAGTGTACACCAGATGAATCTGTGTTACAGGCAGTGTACACCAGATGAATCTGTGTTACAGGCAGTGTACACCAGATGAATCTGTGTTACAGGCAGTGTACACCAGATGAATCTGTGTTACAGGCAGTGTACACCAGATGAATCTGTGTTACAGGCAGTGTACACCAGATGAATCTGTGTTACAGGCAGTGTACACCAGATGAATCTGTGTTACAGGCAGTGTACACCAGATGAATCTGTGTTACAGGCAGTGTACACCAGATGAATCTGTGTTACAGGCAGTGTACACCAGATGAATCTGTGTTACAGGCAGTGTGCACCAGATGAATCTGTGTTACAGGCAGTGTACACCAGATGAATCTGTGTTACAGGCAGTGTACACCAGATGAATCTGTGTTACAGGCAGTGTACACCAGATGAATCTGTGTTACAGGCAGTGTACACCAGATGAATCTGTGTTACAGGCAGTGTACACCAGATGAATCTGTGTTACAGGCAGTGTACACCAGATGAATCTGTGTTACAGGCAGTGTACACCAGATGAATCTGTGTTACAGGCAGTGTGCACCAGATGAATCTGTGTTACAGGCAGTGTACACCAGATGCGTTAACGGCTGCGTTGCGGATCCGGCAAAACTGCCGGATCGACTCTCGCCCATGTTAATTGATGGGCGATACAAGCGGTACGGAAAGATTACGCACCTGTGCTATTTTTGTCGGATCCCGCATACGTCTGACAGATGACATGAGTGTGGGTCTGTTCGCAGTCGTACCGCATCTGTTCCGGAGGCGGTGTACATTAGCCTGCAGGCAGGGTATTCCTAAATGCATCTGATGTTTGCTTTGCCTGAACAGAACTCGGTTACTCTGTGATGTTTGCTTTGCCTGAACAGAACTCGGTTACTCTGTGATGTTTGCTTTGCCTGAACAGAACTCGGTTACTCTGTGATGTTTGCTTTGCCTGAACAGAACTTGGTTACTCTGTGATGTTTGCTTTGCCTGAACAGAACTCGGTTACTCTGTGATGTTTGCTTGGCCTGAACAGAACTCAGTTACTCTGGGCCCTCTTGAGGCTGGCGTTCCTGGGTCACACTGTTTTGAACTGTGTGTGCAAAAGATATTTTGGCACTATGTCGGGTCCCTTCTCACATGACACCAGGGCCACACAGGAGTGAGGAAATGACTCCAATGAAGTTAATTTTCTTTTTTTTATGCAAGACTTTTATCGCATTCCAAACGGCTGACATTCAAGTCTGTTTCCAGAAAGATACAAAGATTTATTACTTCCTGTACATGAGCCACTTTCCACTTATCCCTTCCAGGTCCCCAGAATTCAGAGACTTCCTAAAGCGCTGTCTGGATAAGAACGTGGACAACAGATGGAGCGTGGAGAGGCTTCTACAGGTAGCTGCAAAATGACTTTCCTCAACTCTCCACCTCTAACACTCACACAACCCTTCCCCCAACATCCACTACCCCCGTTTGACCCAAAGCACCCATACCACAGCTCTCCCCAACCCATTCCTGAGTCTGAAAGCACAGACACACCAGGGCGATTTTCGGCCCTCGGCGATGTCGTCGCCGTCGGTGTGCGTCTGTCGTCCCAGGTTTTTGCGGTGTGTCTCGCACCGTTGGCACTAGTTGACCTTGTCTGCAGCTTTGAGAGAGAAAATCACTCTGATTGGCTGGTTGGTGGTGGTCGGCAAAGCGAATCCGTGCACAAGAGAGTGCACGCACAAAACATTCTTCTCATTTTCCAACTTGATCTCATCTGATCATTCCAATACACAAGTATTTTCCACGACGACGTGGCCTTCAGGCATGATATCACCCATTTAGTGCCGTTTCTCCTTATTGTTCCACCTCCGCCTCCTCCTTTCTTCTTCCTCAAACAAAAGACCAAGGGACTGACAACACCAGTGCCATTTGCAACGTTTTCTCAATTAGAAGTAGCTATAGACGGTTTTCACAGAATTGTCAGTCCTGACTAGCAGTCCTGTCAGCTATTATTATTAGCAAACACTGCAACAGGAAGTGAGCTGGGGTTAAATTTAGAGAAAGACACAATGGGCTCCAGAACACTGAACAGCGCTCTACCACCAATGAAGGTTTTCGAAGAAGCTGCGTATTCTCAGGGCAGCAATAGACTATGTGCAGCAGGTTTTTAAGCAGAAGAAGGTAAGGTTGTCCAGGGAGGGGAGCATGCATTGTTTTGCATAGACAAGAGAGGAATGGTAAAAAATAAAATTTGATTTGGATTTACACAGAATGTATATCATTTTTGAGAGTGGGCAGTCCACTCAGCTTCAGCATTTTTTCTTCATTCACACAGATGGAAAGCAGAGAGGAAGATACAGTAAAGACAAACAATATGCAATATTAAGCCAGTGTTATGTCAAAATGACATCTCAGTATCCACTGGATTACTTTCCAGTGGGGTGCTTAACCAAAGACGATGGGATTCAAGCAAGATGGCATAACCCACTTCCTGTCAATTTGTCACGTGGGTTTTGCCCATGGTTTTCCACGGACACTTAGGAGACTTTCGGCAGGTCTGAGTCAATGGTTGGCCACGCCCATTTATGAGACTTGCTGCTACCATTTGTTAGAATTGGCGGAGCCTGCGGTGACCCATCTGTAGTAATATAATATCTATGTCTTACCTCTGTGCTTCTAACTAATTATGGTGTTGCACCTTTATTGTGGCGTTATTAATGTTGAGCTCACCAGACTGGATTGCATGCACTATTGACTGTTTTGTGAATAAAGTATTGAACCCTGATTTCTAATGTTATTATTTGTCTGACTTCCTCTTGTTTCACAGCATTCATTCGTGTCCAGTGTGACAGACAACAAGCCGGTGAGGGAGCTGATAGCTGAGGCCAATGCTGAGGTCACCGAGGAGATCGAGGAACACAAGGAGGAGGAGGAGGAGGAGGACACAGAGGCACAACTGGTGAGCAGGGTCTACCAAATTATCAAATGGAACACATTTGTTATTGCTTGTTTATATCAAAACTAATCCAACTTATTTAGCTTTTCTGTTTGATATTATTACCCTCTTATTTTTTTGATGATGGCAAAGGGCAATGAGAATGGAAGACTGATTTTGTGGGCACACAATACGATTTTAGTTTTTATACCAAAGCAAGCTTTTTACTATAGTACAGTAGTGTCATCTGTTCTGAACCAGACATGTTGTAAAGCACTGCCACCATTACCAGATTTCCCTTTTATTTATATAGAGCAGCCAAATATTTTATATGACATAAGTTTGAGTACAAGACAAGTTTTCTGGTTTCTAGAGATACCGATGCACCAATCAAGTTGTTGTGGCTGATTCCAATTGCTGCTGCTATTTGTTTTTTTTTATGGTGGGATCAGCCGATCTCCAGTCACCGACTGAAATTAGCCGTTTTATCCAGACTTTCTACTCGTAATGGCGCGTCACGTGCAACCTGTGCTTGAATTTAGGTGCTTACTCACCTCTTGCCACTGGTAGTGCATGAACACTTTTTGATTGCAGCTATTCTTTAGTGTATTACTGGTTCTACTCTATGGTCATATGCTGTCAAATTCAAAAGATAACATCAGAAATGACCTCTCAATGCCAGGTGAATGGCATACCTATGCTACTAACGTTCTCCCACAAATTGTGTCATGGCTCGTACTTTTATAGCACACGTTCGCCTGCATTCCTGATCTAGAAATTGACATTTGTTTTTGTTTTTGTTTTTATTGGGCAGTTGACATGTGATCGTCTGATTACAATCAGTGCATCTGCATTTGGTTTCCGGCTTTGGGAGAAACCAGCATTCCTAACGTCTTCCAACTGTCTTTTCGATTTCTCTCCTCCAGGGACATAAACGTGCCCCATCTGATGTCAGCGTAGCCAGCTCCCAGGATGAGAATGTCCCTCTGTCTCCCTCCATCTTGGAATCAGTCGCTGAGAAGGTTGAGCCGGTGACACCCACGCCCACACCCACACCTACAGCCAACGAGTTGCATATGGCCAACCATGTTGTGGACAGTAGCTTTGTAGAGGATCCAACTGCCCATGAAGCTGTGGAACAAACAGAGGAGACCCCAAGCACTCCAGCTGAGGAAGGAGAGATAGAACAGAAACCAGAGGAAGAGAAGCTTCCAGAAGCAGCAGTAGATGTTACCGAACCGGAAACAGAGAGTGAACCAGAACCACCTGCTAAAGAAATGGAACAGCTGGAGATAGCCGTTGAGGAGGAGAAGGAAGTTATGGAACTGGTGGAGATAGCCGTTGAGGACGAGAAGGAAGTTGACACAGCTGAGGTCCCAGCCAATCCAGAGGCCACCACCGAGAGTTCAGAGGTCGCTGAAGCTCCTCAGGAAGAAAATATGGCCATCGTGGAAGAATCCAACCCAGTAGCTGAGGAGGAGGAGGAAGACCCTTACAAACATCTGACAATGACTTTGACGCTACCCGGGGAAGACAAGTTTGTCCCCAAAGAGGAGGATGGAGAGAAGCAGAAAGAAAAGGATCAAACAACCGCTGAGGAGGACGAGAAGACTATTCCAGATAAGGCTAAGGACGACAAAGAGAGAGATTCAGACTCGGGGATTGTCTCTACTGCAGATACTAGCAGCATGGACCTCAACCTGTCTATCTCAAGCTTCCTCTCCAAAACCAAAGAGCCAGGGTCTGTTTCCATACAGGTAACAGTTCACAGTGAAGATGCTCTATTGCAGCAAGGTTTTCATGAAATTGTCCAAAAGTCACATGTTTTAATCCAGCATTGAGGCTCCCATGACATCCACTTATCTGAAACAGTAGACAGAGAGCATTACGGACTTGCAAAGCTGCAGATAGATTTGTAAATCCTCCTGTCTCAATTCCCAGGAGTCCAAGCGTCAGAAGAAGACCATGAAAAAGACCCGAAAATTCATGGTGGACGGAGTGGAGGTCAGCGTGACTACATCAAAGATCATCACCGACAATGACACCAAGAATGAGGAGATGAGATTCCTGAGGTATTTGCCTGTCTTCATTTGCATGCACCCTGGTCATCAGTTTTATGCAAATATTATGCAGGATAATGAGTTTTTCCAGTAAGCTAAGTTTAGGACCTGACGTAAGCACTGTGGATGCTGAATCTGTTTTATTAATGATGAGATACTTAATACATTACCATTTCAAAACTCTATAGAGACCCCCAGGAGAGATCATACCTGTCCCCTGCTGTGAGCGGCTTTCCATTAAAAGAACACACACACACACAATTAACCTATTGTTCTTTGCCTTCCTCTTCTTTCCTGTCTTCATCCTCCCACCCCCACTTTCCTCCTCTTCCTCCTCCTCCTCCCCAGGCGCCAGGAGCTGAGGGAGCTGCGTTTCCTGCAGAAGGAGGAGCAGAGGGCCCAGCAGCAGCTCAGTAACAAGCTGCAGCAGCAGAAAGAGCAGATCTACAGACGCTTCGAGCAGGAGACCACGGTGAGCCACTCGCCTCCAAACTTCCAAGGCTCTGACTGCTTTGAGATCTGTGATTTTAGGCTTTAAGTGTAATTGACAAATTCCATTGCTTTTGTATGAAGTCTTTTGACTTCCTGGTGTTCATAAACCACAGTTGAATGTCTTTACCATTGTGTAGGGGGCCATCTATTCTCTTGGAATATGGGAATACCATGAGGGAACAGTTTTGCATGTAAAGACCTCATTGTTAGGCAATGTTATACAGGGGCATAATTTGACCTTCTCAAAAGGTAAACCCAACCCATCCAGATGTAGGAAAGGGTGAAAATGACTCATCAGACTTAGTTTAGGGGTGCAAACTTTGTGCGACGTACAGGTTATGGGTCTTTTGTGGGTACTTGTTCTACAAGCAGTTTCTGCATCGCAGCCCTGACATGATTCCCAGCTTTGTGAAACTCACAACATACAATTTTTGTTGAGATTGTCAATATGTCACAGAGGAGTTGATTCAGTTCTGTGGTCATTGAGGCAGTGTAGTTTTATGGTGTTTAGCAAATATGCTGTTAATTTTCGGTCTGTCCTGTCGATAAGCTTCAACTTGTAATGCCTGTTCGTCTTTTCTGCTGCAGTTTGTCCATGTTTTGGCATAATATATGTGCATTACATCAAATAATTTAGTAATTTTTGTGACCAATGCATCTGCAACTCAACTCAAGCACTGCCTTTTTGGGCTATATGGAATTCACTTACCTGCCTTCTGTACCTTTGAAAACTTGCTGGTCTATGGTTAAGTGTGGCACTAAACTATACAAGAGAAGCCCTTTTTAAAGTTGCTCTTCACTCATTTGTCACATTTTGAATTCAAAACATCAGCGTAGGCAGGACTCAATAGCGCCCTGCACAATGACCCATCTGAAAGATATGATTTCACCTGTGATGTGACCCAAAACGTCATCTCTCTCTCTCCCAGAGTAAGAAGCGTCAGTACGACCAGGAGGTGGAGAACCTGGAGCGGCAGCAGAAGCAGACCATCGAGAGGCTGGAGCAGGAGCACACCACCCGGCTCCGGGACGAGGCCAAGCGCATCAAGGCCGAGCAGGACAAGGAGCTGTCCAAGTACCAGAACATGCTGAAGAACCGCAAGAAGGAGGTACACATCTGGACCTCTATGCTCTAACCACGGGGGCACCCTGCTCCCTTTAGCACCTTTTCAATTCCCTAGCATAGTGGTTCTCAAAGTGGGATCCGGGGACCCCCAGCGGCCCTTGAGAGGGTTCCAGAGGGTCCCCAGCAAAAAGGGGGATTATTTATTTTCACTATAATTCCATCCATAAGTAACACAATGACAGAATGTAGGACTATTTTGGTCATGGGTTTCATATACTTCCTGTAATAAAAACATCTCTAAAAGCAAAGATCGTATCAGATGAGGGACCCTGGGACAAAGTCTTATCAAATGGGGGTCTATGGTCTTAATTTGTGTCAGGGGTCCTTGACGTTAAAAAGTTTGAGAACCACACTGCCCTGATGGGATAGCTCCATGGCTATGGAACTTAGATTCTCACACACACACACACACACAAACACAGATCAAATGCATATCTCTGTTGTGGCTTGTAGGTGTTTACATAGCCACCGTCTGTGTGAGAGGGCTAAATCATTCTCCCCTGCCACTTCTCACGTATGTGCTCATGCAGCACTGATGCAATAACAGACGCCTTTTGTCTCATTCTCTTTTCCATCCATTGCTTGCGGCTACCATGGCAACAGGGCAAACAGGAAGGACTGTCACCCAAGCATGTGACACATGCTATCATGAAACGTATTAGAGAGGATATTATCCAAGCCCCGCCGGACGAGGTAATGAGGGTAGTTCAGCTACGTTTGCGGTGGATTTTCAACTAAGTCTCAGACCATTTCTACAACTCAACTCCTTTATTGAAAACTAGTTATGTTTTTTTTGTTTTTTTTGCTTGCATGCATCAAATTAGCCACCAAAATGTTTTTGTGTGATGATTCTTGTTTACAAAATGACAGCGCACTGCTGAAGAGTTGCTTCTTCTGCTCTTGCTATAAAATTTGAATGATTTGAATCGTTTTTCATCACTTTCTCCAAACCTATGGACTGCTCTGTTTTATTGCTGCCATTGTCTTCCACCTACCTGAGTTTGCAGTGCCCATCAATGCGTCAGTGTGCACATGTAGCTAGCGGTGTTTAGCAGGCATGCGTGCGTGCGTGCGATGTGTGGGAGGGTAATGCATTGTGATCCACAGGGAGTGGCCCACGTTATGATTCAGTCCTTTCACTTGTCCTCCTGCACGGTCTGCAACGCCCCCATCCAGGATGTAAGTGAAACCCCGCTGTGTTCATGCCTCCTTACATTTGGAAACTGGCCTTTTTCTTCTGTCTCTTTATACAGTATGCATCATTATACTCTTGAGATCATATCAAAGAATCTCTCGTGTGCTTAAATACCAAGAGAGCAATTATTAAGAACAAATTAGTGACATGATCTTCTGCCCTTTTCACAGAAAGATGGATGTTAGATGTCTTTCATGGCGAAGAAATTGATTGCTGTACGTCAGTTGTTTTTATCCAGTAATTAACTGTCAATTATTGGCTCAGAACGGCACAGGGCCTTGGCCAGTATTTTACGTTGAGTACTCATCATTAAAAAAAGGTTGTCTAGGTGACAGGTGTATGACTACTGCCTAGCTCTGAGCTCTGAACATGCTAATTTTAGACTCCAAAGGACAGTTTGTAAAGGGTTGGATGCTGTTCATATGGCAGCAAGACCCATGTAACGTTTATTTGTTTGGTGAGCCAAGTAGGTCAGATTGAGGCCATGCTTAGCCTGTGGTGAACTTGGCAGAAAGCCTGTAGCCTAGCAACACACACACACACACACACACACACACACACACACACACACACACACACACACACACACACACGGCCTCATAAGGGGGTCCCCCCCACTGACATGATCCTACCCCCCTCCATCATATGTCACTTTAAAGAAGTTTATATTGTGCATTTTATATTTTGTGGTTGTTTTTCTGTATTGCTTCGTCTTCTACTATCGATGTAACCGCTGCGTTGCATACTTGCACTAAGTCAAATTCCTCGTTTGTAATCTGATTACTTACCGTGGCTATTAAAGTGAATCTTGAATAAGGTCTGTCCTGCTCACCGTCTTGATGACGGTACCTGTTGCAGGAGGCGCCGCTGAGCTGGTACTTCCTGCTTGTTCAGTGTAGAAATGGCTGTTGCTCCATTTAAAAAGGCTAAGAGATCGTTCAGTGATGATTCCCTGGTAGAGTCAGTGCCTTTCTCAGCTTCATTTGTCTGACACTTGTTGGAGTTTTCAGTGTTTCCCACAGGATTTTGAGAATTTGTGGTGGGGGACCGCAGCCCCCCTAGGGCGGTGCGGGTGCATGCCCCCCCGCGAGATTTTTTTAAACATTTTAAAGTAAAATGCATGAATTTGGTGTACTTTGAGAAAGCTTAAGAGCAAAATTAAAAGGCTAGATCTATGAAGAACATGTCATCATTACTGTGCTGTGGGTTTACAATGACAAACTAAATTTCTCCCTATAGGTCAGGGATACTCAACTTGCTTTGCCACTTTCGTGAAATGATAGAAGGCGAGGGGCCAGTTAATAAACAAACAATATACATTTTTCTGTAGCGGATTGTAGGTTTTTGGGGTGTCAGCCGGAGTTTAGGCTGACAGTGTTGTGCACACCGGATAGTTAGTTAGGTTAAGTTAGTTAGGTTAAGTACATACATAAGTGCCTGGGTAGCGAGCAGATGGCGGTATTTGACAATTTAGCAGCTAAAGCTGATTATTGAAAGATATTCCATATTCCAGACTGAAATGCTATAACAGAAGTATTGGCCAGAATGACATGAACATTTATTGGACACTTATTCAGCGGATATCTTGCATGTTGCATTCAGGTGCACTGTAATTCTTTTTTTTTTTTTTTTGGTCAACATCTTATTGTGGCGGTCAAAATATTATTGTGGCGGCCCGCCACAAATTCCTTTATGTATGGGAAACACTGGTTTTGTTTGTAGTGGTGTCTGTGAATCGTATGCAAAACTTATCAGTCGGCCAGCTGTTGGCTCCCTCATGCTGCCTGGTCAGTGTGTGTTGGAGTGTGTGTGTGTGTGTGTGTGTGTGTGTGTGTGTGTGTGTGTGTGTGTGTGTGTGTGTGTGTGTGTGTGTGTGTGTGTGTGTGTGTGTGTGTGTGTGTGTGTGTGTGTGTGTGTGTGTGTGTGTGTGTGTGTGTGTGTGTGTGTGGGGTGGATATTCAGGTCCCCATAACACACCTGGACCTGTGTAGTCTGAACACGTGTGTCTTTGTTCCCTCAGGAACAGGAGTTCCTCCAGAAGCAGCAGCAGGATCTGGACAGCGCTCTGAAGAAGATCATCCAGCAGCACAAGCTGGAGCTGGCCACCATCGAGAGAGACTGCCTCAACCACAAGCAGCAGCTTCTCCGAGGTAAAAGAGGAATGGAAATAGACTTGATTTACTGTCGGCTGGATTCATCTGGCCGGTTGCTTTAGTGCCAGTTGCCCTGGCACTGTTTACCAGCTCAAGCCTGGGTTATATTCATTTGATATTTGATTGATCTCTGTATGGACATTCTGTTTGAATCTGCACCCTCCACATTAAGGTCAGTGCACAGGGTCAGATACAGACGAGTGTCCCCCCCTAGAGCTGTTAGGGAACGAGTCGCTGCGTTTCCGATCTGCTAGTAGTTCCCAGCGAAGTGGACTGCCCAGTGCCCAGGGTATTCAGCCATATTACTTCACATGGCTGATGACCCTGTGCAGTCCACTGCCCTGGGAACTGCTCGCTGATCGCAACGCAGCAAGTGTCTTGCTCAAGGACACTTCAGCAGGGTTTCTCATTACATCATCCTGATGTCCCATCGCACTTATCTGAAAGCAGAGCTTACAAAGTGGTTTGCAAAAAGGCCATAAAACAAGAGACAGAAAATATATTACAAGGAAAATGGATAAATCCATGCTTCCCTAGAGTAAAGAATGCTAGCAGCTACAGAATGGATAAGTCTTTCTGTGAGATTGCGTTGCGCCTCTCTCTCTGGCAGACCGATCTGATTCAAATAGTATTTGCAAATTGATCTTTGTATTTGTTTGAACCATCTCGGAGAACGAAATGGCCCGGGGTTTACTGCATCATGATCATTCAAATAGGCACCAGTAAAAGTGTCAATCAAGACGTTTTATTACATTGACTTTCACTTTCCTGGCATTGTCTTTGCGGTAAAACCCCCGCCCGTTTCATACTCGGAAGTGGGTTCATGCAAATACTAATCGTGTGACTCGTGAGTGAGAGAAAGCACGGAACATAAACAGGACATGTGTAGCAACCCAGATCAGCTGTAAACAAGTTCCTTCTGAAGACTGAAGTGCAGCCCGGGGGCTCTGTCAGACCACAGTCTAATTCCTGCTAATGCCGACCGCAGCCCCAAACGACTCCGCCCGCAGTGAGCGGAAGAACGCGAGCACTGCCTGGGCCCTTCTTATCCCATGCTTCATATGCCAGGAGCTGTCAGAAGTGCTCACTGAACCAAGTCACGCCAAGGAAGGTATAACTGTGCCCGAGAGGCTCCTAAACAGCCTTTTCAAGGAATGGAAATGATTGGTGTGTTCAAAGCTGAGATGCTGAAACCTACTCATTAGTACAGTTGATGTTAGTTGACAGTTGAAGTATTTCTGGCATTCAGCCGTTCGCCTCTAATGAGTGGTGGCTGAATTCAACCCATGACTGTTGTCACATGTCCCCCTCTTCTATCCCACCTTTCCCGTCCCTCTCCACTGTATGCTATCTAATAAAGAGGTGTGTTTTTGAAGAGATGTTCCCCTCCGATAAGCCTACGAATCGCCCTCCTGTGCGACCATTGAGCTTTGTCTCTTTTGTTTGCTTGTGTGCCTGCGTGCAGCGCGGGAGGCAGCCATGTGGGAGCTGGAAGAGCGCCATCTGCAGGAGAAGCACCAGTTGTTCAAACAGCAGCTGAAGGACCAGTACTTTATGCAAAGACATCAGCTGCTGAAGAGACATGAGAAGGTACAGATGACACCGGATCAATACTGTATATATTGATTAGCTATTGTAGTACTGTTAACTGAGCCCCACATTTTCCTTTGATCATTCTGATCTCAGAGTTAACCGAAACAAAACACTATCCGTTACAGACTTTTCTTTTCTTTTTTCTCTTTTTTTTTCAAGTTTTCAGTTTATTTGGACACACATAATTACTGTTTTTACTGCTTCCTTTCCATTTTTTGCTTTGTTTTTTGTTTTTCCTGATAAAGGTCCTGTTAGAAGAACTGGCTTCAAGAAATCTGCTTATATATTTGGAATTTGAAGTTGATGCTCTTATTTGGCAGAGAATCTCTTTCTCTTGCTGTTGTAAGAGATCTGAGTCAAATGCTATTTAAAACATAGAGGGGGGAAATGATAGGTTTCCCTGGCTGGCAGGGAAAATCTGGGCAAATACCTGAACAGCTAATATGTCCTTGATCAAGTTATGAAACTCCCACCTTCTCCAGCAAAGCTGCTGTCAGCATAACTGTATGACAAACAACTGTATGATTTCTAAAGCAGGGTCGTGCTACAAAAGAGAATGCATCCTGAGCAAAATCTTTCAATGGGAAAAAAAAGCGAACTCCATGTATCTGTCCCTGTGTCTGTCCTGTGCAGGAGATGGAGCAGATGCAGCGCTACAACCAGCGTCTGATTGAGGAGCTGAAGAACAAGCAGACACAGGAGAGGGCCAGGCTGCCAAAGATCCAGCGCAGCGAGGCCAAGACCCGCATGGCCATGTTCAAGAAGAGCCTCCGCATCACCGGAGCGGCCATCACCCCCGAGCAGGAGAGGGACAAGATCAAGCAGGTGAGGAGGAAACTGTCATCTCATAGCCACTCTTTTCCATGTGGCTCAAATTACTCAATGAAGCAAGTCATTTTTCATTTGATCTCATTTAGTTTGATGGGCCGCCCCCATATTATACATTGAGTCCAAACTTCTTACAACTTTGGAAGTTGGAAAAATGACCTGAGAACATGGTTATTATAGTTTTGCATTTTAACTTTTTAATTTAATTTTAATTTTTAACTTTTTGTTTTCAATTTCAGTTTAATTTTAATTAGTTTTTAAAGCAGATTTGCAAGTGTAGTTATTTAGTTTAGTTAATGCTTAGCTTTTGTTTAGTTTTTATTAGTTTCACTGTTAGTTTTAGCCTTCTTTGTGTAATATAGAATATTTGTCCAGGGCGAGATTCAAAAAGTATTTTTTTAGTTAGTTATTGTTGTTGTCATTTTGTAAAGCCTTGTTTTTGTTTTATTTCAGTTAAACGAAAATGTTTTTTTCCACACCTACTTTTCGTTATTATGTTAGTTTTGATTAACGATAATAACCTTGCCTTAGAAGAAGCCTCATATTAGTGGTGTCTCTCCTCCCCCACTTCAGTTTGCAGCCCAGGAGGAGAAGAGGCAGAAGAACGAGCGTCTCCACCAGCACCAGAAACATGAGAACCAGATGAGGGACCTGCAGCTACAGTGTGACGCCAACGTCCGCGAGCTGCAGCAGTTACAGGCACAGACATTTTAAATGGCTCATTAAATTCAACCTTTACAAAGGTTTAGCATGGTTTAAGGACATTTAAGGAGATACAAAAAGCTGTACAACATGTAACACACTTTCTCATGTGTAGGAACATGGACACATACAGTAGATTACATTACAGAATACATACATTTTATTTGTATTTCATAACAAAGCCACACAGACTGTATTTACACATAGCCTGTAATTAACAGCTGCTAAGTGTTTGGTGGCAATAAGAATTTTATTTGGCTGATAAATCACTGGCTGGTAACATATATTGAGATGAAAACATTTTAATGCCTCAGTTATATACAGGCTTCTAACAGGCTGCATATAATGCTGGCTCAGCACAAAGTAGTGGTGTCTAAGCCTCTGCAAAATTTGACATCTTTTCATTGAAATATATATTTCTATGAAAAATAAAATGAATGTTCTTGACAGCCCTTACAAAAAACAGTTAAGGCAGTTAACACGTTCACTGCCATTGACGAGATATCTCGGCTTACAAAATCCAACGGTTGACTGCCAATGACGAGATATCTCGGCTTAAAAAAAAATTATTATTTTTTGACGGTGGGACGTGGATCAACGCTCCCCACGTCTCCTATAAAAATATTGAAGCCACCGAACGTGTACAACCCATTCCACCGACCCACTAAGTGGCGACAGTGTTCTCCAGACTAGAGGAAGGCAAGCAAAAAGCAGTGTGAGGAAGCCATTCTCATGAAAATGGATTGGCGAAAACGCTTTCACTTTCGCGCTTGGGAGCTGGCGGTGGGGTTTTGCAAATTTGCATAATAGATTACGGGTGGAACACACTTTGAAACACGCAGCATAAATAAGACCAGAATCGCAAAAGCTTCATCAAAGCTCTCAACACAAACCCCAAGAAACGAGCGAGCCCATCCAGACTTGCCCAGCAGCCGCCAGCAGACAGGCACAGCAGCAGCAAAGCAGTGAGCCTGGTGACGCGAGGTTACAGCAGCAACAGAAACGAGCTTGTGACACGCCCGCTGCAGCCAAGAAGAACACACACGGAGGGAGGAGTTTGAAGGAGAGGGGTGTTTCCTGCTGTTATGGAGGAAATTACTGTTCAAAACTATTGTTTAGATGTCTGACGTCTTACTGATGCCAAAAATGAATGGTTAAAGTGACTGTTCTATCGAATTTCACAAAAAGCCGTTTATCTCAGAATAAATTTTCAGACGCTGAAACCATGCTGTATTCAACTGCTAATGCTTACATAACTACTAACTCTACAAACTAACTCTTTTAGACAGAGAAAGCACACATTCTATTAGTTCTTTTGAGATATTGTGTGTTCACAAAATCCTAACAGAAACGAATCCTCGGCTCTTGAAAGATGAGCCAGAATCCTAAAAAAAAAACCTTGGCAGAAGCTAACTACAGTATTGAAAAACGGCTGGCAGTGAATGTGTTAAGACAAAAAAAATATTTTGGACATTGTAAATACAGTACATGTGCTTCATACGGTCAATGACACGTACACAGACCAAATGCAGTTGTAAATCGCCGGCCATGACCCTCCTCGTGTGTCTTTCAGAATGAGAAGTGCCACCTGCTGATCGAGCACGAGACCCAGAAGCTGAAGGAGCTGGATGAGGAGCATAGCCTGGAGCTGAAGGAGTGGAGGGAGAAACTG
>NW_028151489.1:27496-54672 GCF_964638095.1 Poromitra crassiceps | reverse complement strand
TTCAGCCTCTCTGGTGTCAAGTCTGATTTTGGGAAAAAAAAAAAAATCCAAAATCAGAGAGTGTTGAGACCAGAGAGGCTAAGACCGCATTGACTCAGTGCGGTATTCAGCCTCTCTGGTGTCAAGTCTGATTTTGGGAAAAAAAAAAAAAATCCAAAATCAGACAGAGTATTGAGACCAGAGAGGCTAAGACTGCATTGACTCAGTGCGGTATTCAGCCTCTCTGGTGTCAAGTCTGATTTTGGGAAAAAAAAAAAAAATCCAAAATCAGACAGTGTTGAGACCAGAGAGGCTAAGACCGCATTGACTCAGTGCGGTATTCAGCCTCTCTGGTGTCAAGTCTGATTTTGGGGAAAAAAAAAAATCCAAAATCAGAGTGTTGAGACCAGAGAGGCTAAGACTGCATTGACTCAGTGCAGTATTCAGCCTCTCTGGTGTCAAGTCTGATTTTGGGAAAAAAAAAAAAAATCCAAAATCAGACAGAGTGTTGAGACCAGAGAGGCTAAGACCGCATTGACTCAGTGCGGTATTCAGCCTCTCTGGTGTCAAGTCTGATTTTGGGAAAAAAAAAAAAAAATCCAAAATCAGAGTGTTGAGACCAGAGAGGCTAAGACCGCATTGACTCAGTGCGGTATTCAGCCTCTCTGGTGTCAAGTCTGATTTTGGGAAAAAAAAAAAAAATCCAAAATCAGAGTGTTGAGACCAGAGAGGCTAAGACCGCATTGACTCAGTGCGGTATTCAGCCTCTCTGGTGTCAAGTCTGATTTTGGGAAAAAAAAAAAAAATCCAAAATCAGACAGAGTGTTGAGACCAGAGAGGCTAAGACCGCATTGACTCAGTGCGGTATTCAGCCTCTCTGGTGTCAAGTCTGATTTTGGGAAAAAAAAAAAAAATCCAAAATCAGAGTGTTGAGACCAGAGAGGCTAAGACCGCATTGACTCAGTGCGGTATTCAGCCTCTCTGGTGTCAAGTCTGATTTTGGGAAAAAAAAAAAAAATCCAAAATCAGAGTGTTGAGACCAGAGAGGCTAAGACTGCATTGACTCAGTGCGGTATTCAGCCTCTCTGGTGTCAAGTCTGATTTTGGGAAAAAAAAAAAAATCCAAAATCAGAGTGTTGAGACCAGAGAGGCTAAGACCGCATTGACTCAGTGCGGTATTCAGCCTCTCTGGTGTCAAGTCTGATTTTGGGAAAAAAAAAAAAAATCCAAAATCAGAGTGTTGAGACCAGAGAGGCTAAGACCGCATTGACTCAGTGCGGTATTCAGCCTCTCTGGTGTCAAGTCTGATTTTGGGAAAAAAAAAAAAAATCCAAAATCAGAGTGTTGAGACCAGAGAGGCTAAGACCGCATTGACTCAGTGCGGTATTCAGCCTCTCTGGTGTCAAGTCTGATTTTGGGAAAAAAAAAAAAATCCAAAATCAGAGTGTTGAGACCAGAGAGGCTAAGACCGCATTGACTCAGTGCGGTATTCAGCCTCTCTGGTGTCAAGTCTGATTTTGGGAAAAAAAAAAAAATCCAAAATCAGACAGAGTGTTGAGACCAGAGAGGCTAAGACCGCATTGACTCAGTGCGGTATTCAGCCTCTCTGGTGTCAAGTCTGATTTTGGGAAAAAAAAAAAAATCCAAAATCAGAGTGTTGAGACCAGAGAGGCTAAGACCGCATTGACTCAGTGCGGTATTCAGCCTCTCTGGTGTCAAGTCTGATTTTGGGAAAAAAAAAAAAAATCCAAAATCAGACAGAGTGTTGAGACCAGAGAGGCTAAGACCGCATTGACTCAGTGCGGTATTCAGCCTCTCTGGTGTCAAGTCTGATTTTGGGAAAAAAAAAAAAATCCAAAATCAGACAGAGTGTTGAGACCAGAGAGGCTAAGACCGCATTGACTCAGTGCGGTATTCAGCCTCTCTGGTGTCAAGTCTGATTTTGGGAAAAAAAAAAAAATCCAAAATCAGAAGGTGTTGAGACCAGAGAGGCTAAGACCGCATTGACTCAGTGCGGTATTCAGCCTCTCTGGTGTCAAGTCTGATTTTGGGGAAAAAAAAAAAATCCAAAATCAGAGTGTTGAGACCAGAGAGGCTAAGACCGCATTGACTCAGTGCGGTATTCAGCCTCTCTGGTGTCAAGTCTGATTTTGGGAAAAAAAAAAAAAATCCAAAATCAGACAGAGTGTTGAGACCAGAGAGGCTAAGACCGCATTGACTCAGTGCGGTATTCAGCCTCTCTGGTGTCAAGTCTGATTTTGGGAAAAAAAAAAAAAATCCAAAATCAGAGTGTTGAGACCAGAGAGGCTAAGACCGCATTGACTCAGTGCGGTATTCAGCCTCTCTGGTGTCAAGTCTGATTTTGGGAAAAAAAAAAAAAATCCAAAATCAGAGTGTTGAGACCAGAGAGGCTAAGACCGCATTGACTCAGTGCGGTATTCAGCCTCTCTGGTGTCAAGTCTGATTTTGGGAAAAAAAAAAAAAATCCAAAATCAGACAGAGTGTTGAGACCAGAGAGGCTAAGACCGCATTGACTCAGTGCGGTATTCAGCCTCTCTGGTGTCAAGTCTGATTTTGGGAAAAAAAAAAAAAATCCAAAATCAGAGTGTTGAGACCAGAGAGGCTAAGACCGCATTGACTCAGTGCGGTATTCAGCCTCTCTGGTGTCAAGTCTGATTTTGGGAAAAAAAAAAAAAATCCAAAATCAGAGTGTTGAGACCAGAGAGGCTAAGACCGCATTGACTCAGTGCGGTATTCAGCCTCTCTGGTGTCAAGTCTGATTTTGGGAAAAAAAAAAAAAATCCAAAATCAGAGTGTTGAGACCAGAGAGGCTAAGACCGCATTGACTCAGTGCGGTATTCAGCCTCTCTGGTGTCAAGTCTGATTTTGGGAAAAAAAAAAAAAATCCAAAATCAGAGTGTTGAGACCAGAGAGGCTAAGACCGCATTGACTCAGTGCGGTATTCAGCCTCTCTGGTGTCAAGTCTGATTTTGGGGAAAAAAAAAAAAATCCAAAATCAGAGTGTTGAGACCAGAGAGGCTAAGACCGCATTGACTCAGTGCGGTATTCAGCCTCTCTGGTGTCAAGTCTGATTTTGGGAAAAAAAAAAAAAATCCAAAATCAGAGTGTTGAGACCAGAGAGGCTAAGACCGCATTGACTCAGTGCGGTATTCAGCCTCTCTGGTGTCAAGTCTGATTTTGGGAAAAAAAAAAAAAATCCAAAATCAGAGTGTTGAGACCAGAGAGGCTAAGACCGCATTGACTCAGTGCGGTATTCAGCCTCTCTGGTGTCAAGTCTGATTTTGGGAAAAAAAAAAAAATCCAAAATCAGAGTGTTGAGACCAGAGAGGCTAAGACCGCATTGACTCAGTGCGGTATTCAGCCTCTCTGGTGTCAAGTCTGATTTTGGGAAAAAAAAAAAAATCCAAAATCAGACAGAGTGTTGAGACCAGAGAGGCTAAGACCGCATTGACTCAGTGCGGTATTCAGCCTCTCTGGTGTCAAGTCTGATTTTGGGAAAAAAAAAAAAAATCCAAAATCAGACAGTGTTGAGACCAGAGAGGCTAAGACCGCATTGACTCAGTGCGGTATTCAGCCTCTCTGGTGTCAAGTCTGATTTTGGGAAAAAAAAAAAAATCCAAAATCAGACAGAGTGTTGAGACCAGAGAGGCTAAGACCGCATTGACTCAGTGCGGTATTCAGCCTCTCTGGTGTCAAGTCTGATTTTGGGAAAAAAAAAAAAAATCCAAAATCAGACAGAGTGTTGAGACCAGAGAGGCTAAGACCGCATTGACTCAGTGCGGTATTCAGCCTCTCTGGTGTCAAGTCTGATTTTGGGAAAAAAAAAAAAATCCAAAATCAGAGTGTTGAGACCAGAGAGGCTAAGACCGCATTGACTCAGTGCGGTATTCAGCCTCTCTGGTGTCAAGTCTGATTTTGGGAAAAAAAAAAAAATCCAAAATCAGACAGAGTGTTGAGACCAGAGAGGCTAAGACCGCATTGACTCAGTGCGGTATTCAGCCTCTCTGGTGTCAAGTCTGATTTTGGGAAAAAAAAAAAAAATCCAAAATCAGAGTGTTGAGACCAGAGGGGCTAAGACCGCATTGACTCAGTGCGGTATGCATTGACTCAGTGCGGTATTCAGCCTCTCTGGTGTCAAGTCTGATTTTGGGAAAAAAAAAAAAATCCAAAATCAGAGTGTTGAGACCAGAGAGGCTAAGACCGCATTGACTCAGTGCGGTATTCAGCCTCTCTGGTGTCAAGTCTGATTTTGGGAAAAAAAAAAAAAATCCAAAATCAGACAGAGTGTTGAGACCAGAGAGGCTAAGACCGCATTGACTCAGTGCGGTATTCAGCCTCTCTGGTGTCAAGTCTGATTTTGGGAAAAAAAAAAAAAATCCAAAATCAGACAGAGTGTTGAGACCAGAGAGGCTAAGACCGCATTGACTCAGTGCGGTATTCAGCCTCTCTGGTGTCAAGTCTGATTTTGGGGAAAAAAAAAATAATCCAAAATCAGAGTGTTGAGAAAGAGAGGCTAAGACCGCATTGACTCAGTGCGGTATTCAGCCTCTCTGGTGTCAAGTCTGATTTTGGGAAAAAAAAAAAAAATCCAAAATCAGAGTGTTGAGACCAGAGAGGCTAAGACCGCATTGACTCAGTGCGGTATTCAGCCTCTCTGGTGTCAAGTCTGATTTTGGGAAAAAAAAAAAAAATCCAAAACCAGACAGAGTGTTGAGACCAGAGAGGCTAAGACCGCATTGACTCAGTGCGGTATTCAGCCTCTCTGGTGTCAAGTCTGATTTTGGGAAAAAAAAAAAAAATCCAAAATCAGACAGAGTGTTGAGACCAGAGAGGCTAAGACCGCATTGACTCAGTGCGGTATTCAGCCTCTCTGGTGTCAAGTCTGATTTTGGGAAAAAAAAAAAAATCCAAAATCAGAGTGTTGAGACCAGAGAGGCTAAGACCGCATTGACTCAGTGCGGTATTCAGCCTCTCTGGTGTCAAGTCTGATTTTGGGAAAAAAAAAAAAATCCAAAATCAGACAGAGTGTTGAGACCAGAGAGGCTAAGACCGCATTGACTCAGTGCGGTATTCAGCCTCTCTGGTGTCAAGTCTGATTTTGGGAAAAAAAAAAAAAATCCAAAATCAGAGTGTTGAGACCAGAGAGGCTAAGACCGCATTGACTCAGTGCGGTATGCATTGACTCAGTGCGGTATTCAGCCTCTCTGGTGTCAAGTCTGATTTTGGGAAAAAAAAAAAAATCCAAAATCAGAGTGTTGAGACCAGAGAGGCTAAGACCGCATTGACTCAGTGCGGTATTCAGCCTCTCTGGTGTCAAGTCTGATTTTGGGGGAAAAAAAAAAATATCCAAAATCAGACAGAGTGTTGAGACCAGAGAGGCTAAGACCGCATTGACTCAGTGCGGTATTCAGCCTCTCTGGTGTCAAGTCTGATTTTGGGAAAAAAAAAAAAAATCCAAAATCAGACAGAGTGTTGAGACCAGAGAGGCTAAGACCGCATTGACTCAGTGCGGTATTCAGCCTCTCTGGTGTCAAGTCTGATTTTGGGAAAAAAAAAAAAATCCAAAATCAGAGTGTTGAGACAGAGAGGCTAAGACCGCATTGACTCAGTGCGGTATTCAGCCTCTCTGGTGTCAAGTCTGATTTTGGGAAAAAAAAAAAAAATCCAAAATCAGAGTGTTGAGACCAGAGAGGCTAAGACCGCATTGACTCAGTGCGGTATTCAGCCTCTCTGGTGTCAAGTCTGATTTTGGGAAAAAAAAAAAAAATCCAAAACCAGACAGAGTGTTGAGACCAGAGAGGCTAAGACCGCATTGACTCAGTGCGGTATTCAGCCTCTCTGGTGTCAAGTCTGATTTTGGGAAAAAAAAAAAAATCCAAAATCAGAGTGTTGAGACCAGAGAGGCTAAGACCGCATTGACTCAGTGCGGTATTCAGCCTCTCTGGTGTCAAGTCTGATTTTGGGAAAAAAAAAAAAAATCCAAAATCAGAGTGTTGAGACCAGAGAGGCTAAGACCGCATTGACTCAGTGCGGTATTCAGCCTCTCTGGTGTCAAGTCTGATTTTGGGAAAAAAAAAAAAATCCAAAATCAGAGTGTTGAGACCAGAGAGGCTAAGACCGCATTGACTCAGTGCGGTATTCAGCCTCTCTGGTGTCAAGTCTGATTTTGGGAAGAAAAAAAAAATCCAAAATCAGACAGAGTGTTGAGACCAGAGAGGCTAAGACCGCATTGACTCAGTGCGGTATTCAGCCTCTCTGGTGTCAAGTCTGATTTTGGGAAAAAAAAAAAAAAATCCAAAATCAGATTGTTGAGACCAGAGAGGCTAAGACCGCATTGACTCAGTGCGGTATTCAGCCTCTCTGGTGTCAAGTCTGATTTTGGGAAAAAAAAAAAAAATCCAAAATCAGAGTGTTGAGACCAGAGAGGCTATGACCGCATTGACTCAGTGCGGTATGCATTGACTCAGTGCGGTATTCAGCCTCTCTGGTGTCAAGTCTGATTTTGGGAAAAAAAAAAAAATCCAAAATCAGAGTGTTGAGACCAGAGAGGCTAAGACCGCATTGACTCAGTGCGGTATTCAGCCTCTCTGGTGTCAAGTCTGATTTTGGGAAAAAAAAAAAATATCCAAAATCAGACAGAGTGTTGAGACCAGAGAGGCTAAGACCGCATTGACTCAGTGCGGTATTCAGCCTCTCTGGTGTCAAGTCTGATTTTGGGAAAAAAAAAAAAAATCCAAAATCAGACAGAGTGTTGAGACCAGAGAGGCTAAGACCGCATTGACTCAGTGCGGTATTCAGCCTCTCTGGTGTCAAGTCTGATTTTGGGAAAAAAAAAAAAAATCCAAAATCAGAGTGTTGAGACAGAGAGGCTAAGACCGCATTGACTCAGTGCGGTATTCAGCCTCTCTGGTGTCAAGTCTGATTTTGGGAAAAAAAAAAAAAATCCAAAATCAGAGTGTTGAGACCAGAGAGGCTAAGACCGCATTGACTCAGTGCGGTATTCAGCCTCTCTGGTGTCAAGTCTGATTTTGGGAAAAAAAAAAAAATCCAAAACCAGACAGAGTGTTGAGACCAGAGAGGCTAAGACCGCATTGACTCAGTGCGGTATTCAGCCTCTCTGGTGTCAAGTCTGATTTTGGGAAAAAAAAAAAAAATCCAAAATCACACAGAGTGTTGAGACCAGAGAGGCTAAGACCGCATTGACTCAGTGCGGTATTCAGCCTCTCTGGTGTCAAGTCTGATTTTGGGAAAAAAAAAAAAATCCAAAATCAGAGTGTTGAGACCAGAGAGGCTAAGACCGCATTGACTCAGTGCGGTATTCAGCGTCTCTGGTGTCAAGTCTGATTTTGGGAAAAAAAAAAAAAATCCAAAATCAGAGTGTTGAGACCAGAGAGGCTAAGACCGCATTGACTCAGTGCGGTATTCAGCCTCTCTGGTGTCAAGTCTGATTTTGGGAAAAAAAAAAAATATCCAAAATCAGACAGAGTGTTGAGACCAGAGAGGCTAAGACCGCATTGACTCAGTGCGGTATTCAGCCTCTCTGGTGTCAAGTCTGATTTTGGGAAAAAAAAAAAAAATCCAAAATCAGACAGAGTGTTGAGACCAGAGAGGCTAAGACCGCATTGACTCAGTGCGGTATTCAGCCTCTCTGGTGTCAAGTCTGATTTTGGGAAAAAAAAAAAAAATCCAAAATCAGAGTGTTGAGACAGAGAGGCTAAGACCGCATTGACTCAGTGCGGTATTCAGCCTCTCTGGTGTCAAGTCTGATTTTGGGGAAAAAAAAAAAAATCCAAAATCAGAGTGTTGAGACCAGAGAGGCTAAGACCGCATTGACTCAGTGCGGTATTCAGCCTCTCTGGTGTCAAGTCTGATTTTGGGGAAAAAAAAAAAAATCCAAAACCAGACAGAGTGTTGAGACCAGAGAGGCTAAGACCGCATTGACTCAGTGCGGTATTCAGCCTCTCTGGTGTCAAGTCTGATTTTGGGAAAAAAAAAAAAAAATCCAAAATCAGACAGAGTGTTGAGACCAGAGAGGCTAAGACCGCATTGACTCAGTGCGGTATTCAGCCTCTCTGGTGTCAAGTCTGATTTTGGGAAAAAAAAAAAAATCCAAAATCAGAGTGTTGAGACCAGAGAGGCTAAGACCGCATTGACTCAGTGCGGTATTCAGCGTCTCTGGTGTCAAGTCTGATTTTGGGAAAAAAAAAAAAAATCCAAAATCAGAGTGTTGAGACCAGAGAGGCTAAGACCGCATTGACTCAGTGCTATTCAGCCTCTCTGGTGTCAAGTCTGATTTTGGGAAAAAAAAAAAAAATCCAAAATCAGAGTGTTGAGACCAGAGAGGCTAAGACCGCATTGACTCAGTGCGGTATTCAGCCTCTCTGGTGTCAAGTCTGATTTTGGGAAAAAAAAAAAATCCAAAATCAGACAGAGTGTTGAGACCAGAGAGGCTAAGACCGCATTGACTCAGTGCGGTATTCAGCCTCTCTGGTGTCAAGTCTGATTTTGGGAAAAAAAAAAAAAATCCAAAATCAGAGTGTTGAGACCAGAGAGGCTAAGACCGCATTGACTCAGTGCGGTATTCAGCCTCTCTGGTGTCAAGTCTGATTTTGGGAAAAAAAAAAAAAATCCAAAATCAGAGTGTTGAGACCAGAGAGGCTAAGACCGCATTGACTCAGTGCGGTATTCAGCCTCTCTGGTGTCAAGTCTGATTTTGGGAAAAAAATAAATAATCCAAAATCAGAGTGTTGAGACCAGAGAGGCTAAGACCGCATTGACTCAGTGCGGTATTCAGCCTCTCTGGTGTCAAGTCTGATTTTGGGAAAAAAAAAAAAAATCCAAAATCAGAGTGTTGAGACCAGAGAGGCTAAGACCGCATTGACTCAGTGCGGTATTCAGCCTCTCTGGTGTCAAGTCTGATTTTGGGAAAAAAAAAAAAAATCCAAAATCAGAGTGTTGAGACCAGAGAGGCTAAGACCGCATTGACTCAGTGCGGTATTCAGCCTTTCTCGTGTCAAGTCTGATTTTGGGAAAAAAAAAAAAATCCAAAATCAGAGTGTTGAGACCAGAGAGGCTGAGACCGCATTGACTCAGTGCGGTATTCAGCCTCTCTGGTGTCAAGTCTGATTTTAGGAAAAAAAAAAAAAAATCCAAAATCAGAGTGTTGAGACCAGAGAGGCTAAGACTGCATTGACTCAGTGCGGTATTCAGCCTCTCTGGTGTCAAGTCTGATTTTGGGAAAAAATTAAAAATCCAAAATCAGACAGAGTGTTGAGACCAGAGAGGCTAAGACCGCATTGACTCAGTGCGGTATTCAGCCTCTCTGGTGTCAAGTCTGATTTTGGGAAAAAAAAAAAAAATCCAAAATCAGAGTGTTGAGACCAGAGAGGCTAAGACCGCATTGACTCAGTGCAGTATTCAGCCTCTCTGGTGTCAAGTCTGATTTTGGGAAAAAAAAAAAAAATCCAAAATCAGAGTGTTAAGACCAGAGAGGCTAAGACCGCATTGACTCAGTGCGGTATTCAGCCTCTCTGGTGTCAAGTCTGATTTTGGGAAAAAAAAAAAAAATCCAAAATCAGAGTGTTGAGACCAGAGAGGCTAAGACCGCATTGACTCAGTGCGGTATTCAGCCTCTCTGGTGTCAAGTCTGATTTTGGGAAAAAAATAAATAATCCAAAATCAGAGTGTTGAGACCAGAGAGGCTAAGACCGCATTGACTCAGTGCGGTATTCAGCCTCTCTGGTGTCAAGTCTGATTTTGGGAAAAAAAAAAAAAATCCAAAATCAGAGTGTTGAGACAAGAGAGGCTAAGACCGCATTGACTCAGTGCGGTATTCAGCCTCTCTGGTGTCAAGTCTGATTTTGGGAAAAAAAAAAAAAATCCAAAATCAGAGTGTTGAGACCAGAGAGGCTAAGACCGCATTGACTCAGTGCGGTATTCAGCCTTTCTCGTGTCAAGTCTGATTTTAGGAAAAAAAAAAAAAATCCAAAATCAGAGTGTTGAGACCAGAGAGGCTGAGACCGCATTGACTCAGTGCGGTATTCAGCCTCTCTGGTGTCAAGTCTGATTTTAGGAAAAAAAAAAAAAAATCCAAAATCAGAGTGTTGAGACCAGAGAGGCTAAGACTGCATTGACTCAGTGCGGTATTCAGCCTCTCTGGTGTCAAGTCTGATTTTGGGAAAAAATTAAAAATCCAAAATCAGACAGAGTGTTGAGACCAGAGAGGCTAAGACCGCATTGACTCAGTGCGGTATTCAGCCTCTCTGGTGTCAAGTCTGATTTTGGGAAAAAAAAAAAAAATCCAAAATCAGAGTGTTGAGACCAGAGAGGCTAAGACCGCATTGACTCAGTGCAGTATTCAGCCTCTCTGGTGTCAAGTCTGATTTTGGGAAAAAAAAAAAAAATCCAAAATCAGAGTGTTAAGACCAGAGAGGCTAAGACCGCATTGACTCAGTGCGGTATTCAGCCTCTCTGGTGTCAAGTCTGATTTTGGGAAAAAAAAAAAAAATCCAAAATCAGAGTGTTGAGACCAGAGAGGCTAAGACCGCATTGACTCAGTGCGGTATTCAGCCTCTCTGGTGTCAAGTCTGATTTTGGGAAAAAAAAAAAAAATCCAAAATCAGACAGAGTGTTGAGACCAGAGAGGCTAAGACCGCATTGACTCAGTGCGGTATTCAGCCTCTCTGGTGTCAAGTCTGATTTTGGGAAAAAAAAAAAAAATCCAAAATCAGACAAAGTGTTGAGACCAGAGAGGCTAAGACCGCATTGACTCAGTGCAGTATTCAGCCTCTCTGGTGTCAAGTCTGATTTTGGGGAAAAAAAAAAAAATCCAAAATCAGACAGAGTGTTGAGACCAGAGAGGCTAAGACCGCATTGACTCAGTGCGGTATTCAGCCTCTCTGGTGTCAAGTCTGATTTTGGGAAAAAAAAAAAAAATCCAAAATCAGACAGAGTGTTGAGACCAGAGAGGCTAAGACCGCATTGACTCAGTGCGGTATTCAGCCTCTCTGGTGTCAAGTCTGATTTTGGGAAAAAAAAAAAAATCCAAAATCAGAGTGTTGAGACCAGAGAGGCTAAGACCGCATTGACTCAGTGCGGTATTCAGCCTCTCTGGTGTCAAGTCTGATTTTGGGAAAAAAACAAAATCCAAAATCAGACAGAGTGTTGAGACCAGAGAGGCCAAGACCGCATTGACTCAGTGCGGTATTCAGCCTCTCTGGTGTCAAGTCTGATTTTGGGAAGAAAAAAAAAAAATCTAAAATCAGAGTGTTGAGACCAGAGAGGCTAAGACCGCATTGACTCAGTGCGGTATTCAGCCTCTCTGGTGTCAAGTCTGATTTTGGGAAAAAAAAAAAAAATCCAAAATCAGAGTGTTGAGACCAGAGAGGCTAAGACCGCATTGACTCAGTGCGGTATTCAGCCTCTCTGGTGTCAAGTCTGATTTTGGGAAAAAAAAAAAAAATCCAAAATCAGACAGAGTGTTGAGACCAGAGAGGCTAAGACCGCATTGACACAGTGCGGTATTCAGCCTCTCTGGTGTCAAGTCTGATTTTGGGGAAAAAAAAAATCCAAAATCAGAGTGTTGAGACCAGAGAGGCTAAGACCGCATTGACTCAGTGCGGTATTCAGCCTCTCTGGTGTCAAGTCTGATTTTGGGAAAAAAAAAAAAAATCCAAAATCAGAGTGTTGAGACCAGAGAGGCTAAGACCGCATTGACTCAGTGCGGTATTCAGCCTCTCTGGTGTCAAGTCTGATTTTGGGAAAAAAAAAAAAAATCCAAAATCAGACAGAGTGTTGAGACCAGAGAGGCTAAGACCGCATTGACTCAGTGCGGTATTCAGCCTCTCTGGTGTCAAGTCTGATTTTGGGAAAAAAAAAAAAAATCCAAAATCAGACAGTGTTGAGACCAGAGAGGCTAAGACCGCATTGACTCAGTGCAGTATTCAGCCTCTCTGGTGTCAAGTCTGATTTTGGGGGAAAAAAAAAAAATCCAAAATCAGACAGAGTGTTGAGACCAGAGAGGCTAAGACCGCATTGACTCAGTGCGGTATTCAGCCTCTCTGGTGTCAAGTCTGATTTTGGGAAAAAAAAAAAAAATCCAAAATCAGACAGAGTGTTGAGACCAGAGAGGCTAAGACCGCATTGACTCAGTGCGGTATTCAGCCTCTCTGGTGTCAAGTCTGATTTTGGGAAAAAAAAAAAAATCCAAAATCAGAGTGTTGAGACCAGAGAGGCTAAGACCGCATTGACTCAGTGCGGTATTCAGCCTCTCTGGTGTCAAGTCTGATTTTGGGAAAAAAAAAAAAAAATCCAAAATCAGACAGAGTGTTGAGACCAGAGAGGCTAAGACCGCATTGACTCAGTGCGGTATTCAGCCTCTCTGGTGTCAAGTCTGATTTTGGGGAAAAAAAAAAAAAATCCAAAATCAGAGTGTTGAGACCAGAGAGGCTAAGACCGCATTGACTCAGTGCGGTATTCAGCCTCTCTGGTGTCAAGTCTGATTTTGGGAAAAAAAAAAAAAAATCCAAAATCAGAGTGTTGAGACCAGAGAGGCTAAGACCGCATTGACTCAGTGCGGTATTCAGCCTCTCTGGTGTCAAGTCTGATTTTGGGAAAAAAAAAAAAATCCAAAATCAGACAGAGTGTTGAGACCAGAGAGGCTAAGACCGCATTGACTCAGTGCGGTATTCAGCCTCTCTGGTGTCAAGTCTGATTTTGGGAAAAAAAAAAAAAATGCAAAATCAGACAGAGTGTTGAGACCAGAGAGGCTAAGACCGCATTGACTCAGTGCGGTATTCAGCCTCTCTGGTGTCAAGTCTGATTTTGGGAAAAAAAAAAAAAATCCAAAATCAGAGTGTTGAGACAGAGAGGCTAAGACCGCATTGACTCAGTGCGGTATTCAGCCTCTCTGGTGTCAAGTCTGATTTTGGGGAAAAAAAAAAAAATCCAAAATCAGAGTGTTGAGACCAGAGAGGCTAAGACCGCATTGACTCAGTGCGGTATTCAGCCTCTCTGGTGTCAAGTCTGATTTTGGGAAAAAAAAAAAAAATCCAAAATCAGACAGAGTGTTGAGACCAGAGAGGCTAAGACCGCATTGACTCAGTGCGGTATTCAGCCTCTCTGGTGTCAAGTCTGATTTTGGGAAAAAAAAAAAAATCCAAATCAGACAGAGTGTTGAGACCAGAGAGGCTAAGCCCGCATTGACTCAGTGCGGTATTCAGCCTCTCTGGTTTCAAGTCTGATTTTGGGAAAAAAAAAAAATCCAAAATCAGAGTGTTGAGACCAGAGAGGCTAAGACCGCATTGACTCAGTGCGGTATTCAGCCTCTCTGGTGTCAAGTCTGATTTTGGGAAAAAAAAAAAAAATCCAAAATCAGACAGAGTGTTGAGACCAGAGAGGCTAAGACCGCATTGACTCAGTGCGGTATTCAGCCTCTCTGGTGTCAAGTCTGATTTTGGGAAAAAAAAAAAAAAATCCAAAATCAGAGTGTTGAGACCAGAGAGGCTAAGACCGCATTGACTCAGTGCGGTATTCAGCCTCTCTGGTGTCAAGTCTGATTTTGGGAAAAAAAAAAAAAATCCAAAATCAGAGTGTTGAGACCAGAGAGGCTAAGACCGCATTGACTCAGTGCGGTATTCAGCCTCTCTGGTGTCAAGTCTGATTTTGGGGAAGAAAAAAAAAATCCAAAATCAGACAGAGTGTTGAGACCAGAGAGGCTAAGACCGCATTGACTCAGTGCGGTATTCAGCCTCTCTGGTGTCAAGTCTGATTTTGGGAAAAAAAAAAAAAATCCAAAATCAGACAGTGTTGAGACCAGAGAGGCTAAGACCGCATTGACTCAGTGCGGTATTCAGCCTCTCTGGTGTCAAGTCTGATTTTGGGGAAAAAAAAAAAAATCCAAAATCAGACAGAGTGTTGAGACCAGAGAGGCTAAGACCGCATTGACTCAGTGCGGTATTCAGCCTCTCTGGTGTCAAGTCTGATTTTGGGAAGAAAAAAAAAAATCCAAAATCAGACAGAGTGTTGAGACCAGAGAGGCTAAGACCGCATTGACTCAGTGCGGTATTCAGCCTCTCTGGTGTCAAGTCTGATTTTGGGGAAAAAAAAAAAATCCAAAATCAGAGTGTTGAGACCAGAGAGGCTAAGACCGCATTGACTCAGTGCGGTATTCAGCCTCTCTGGTGTCAAGTCTGATTTTGGGAAAAAAAAAAAAATCCAAAATCAGACAGAGTGTTGAGACCAGAGAGGCTAAGACCGCATTGGCTCAGTGCGGTATTCAGCCTCTCTGGTGTCAAGTCTGATTTTGGGAAAAAAAAAAAAAATCCAAAATCAGAGTGTTGAGACCAGAGAGGCTAAGACCGCATTGACTCAGTGCGGTATTCAGCCTCTCTGGTGTCAAGTCTGATTTTGGGAAAAAAAAAAAAAATCCAAAATCAGAGTGTTGAGACCAGAGAGGCTAAGACCGCATTGACTCAGTGCGGTATTCAGCCTCTCTGGTGTCAAGTCTGATTTTGGGAAAAAAATAAATAATCCAAAATCAGACAGAGTGTTGAGACCAGAGAGGCTAAGACCGCATTGACTCAGTGCGGTATTCAGCCTCTCTGGTGTCAAGTCTGATTTTGGGAAAAAAAAAAAAAATCCAAAATCAGACAGAGTGTTGAGACCAGAGAGCCTAAGACCGCATTGACTCAGTGCGGTATTCAGCCTCTCTGGTGTCAAGTCTGATTTTGGGGAGAAAAAAAAAAAATCCAAAATCAGAGTGTTGAGACAGAGAGGCTAACACCGCATTGACTCAGTGCGGTATTCAGCCTCTCTGGTGTCAAGTCTGATTTTGGGAAAAAAAAAAAAAATCCAAAATCAGAGTGTTGAGACCAGAGAGGCTAAGACCGCATTGACTCAGTGCGGTATTCAGCCTCTCTGGTGTCAAGTCTGATTTTGGGAAAAAAAAAAAAATCCAAAATCAGAGTGTTGAGACCAGAGAGGCTAAGACCGCATTGACTCAGTGCGGTATTCAGCCTCTCTGGTGTCAAGTCTGATTTTGGGAAAAAAAAAAAAAATCCAAAATCAGACAGAGTGTTGAGACCAGAGAGGCTAAGACCGCATTGACTCAGTGCGGTATTCAGCCTCTCTGGTGTCAAGTCTGATTTTGGGAAAGAAAAAAAAATCCAAAATCAGAGTGTTGAGACCAGAGAGGCTAAGACCGCATTGACTCAGTGCGGTATTCAGCCTCTCTGGTGTCAAGTCTGATTTTGGGAAAAAAAAAAAAAATCCAAAATCAGAGTGTTGAGACCAGAGAGGCTAAGACCGCATTGACTCAGTGCGGTATTCAGCCTCTCTGGTGTCAAGTCTGATTTTGGGGAAGAAAAAAAAAATCCAAAATCAGACAGAGTGTTGAGACCAGAGAGGCTCCGACCGCATTGACTCAGTGCGGTATTCAGCCTCTCTGGTGTCAAGTCTGATTTTGGGAAAAAAAAAAAAAAATCCAAAATCAGACAGAGTGTTGAGACCAGAGAGGCTAAGACCGCATTGACTCAGTGCGGTATTCAGCCTCTCTGGTGTCAAGTCTGATTTTGGGAAAAAAAAAAAATCCAAAATCAGAGTGTTGAGACCAGAGAGGCTAAGACCGCATTGACTCAGTGCGGTATTCAGCCTCTCTGGTGTCAAGTCTGATTTTGGGAAAAAAAAAAAAAATCCAAAATCAGAGTGTTGAGACAAGAGAGGCTAAGACCGCATTGACTCAGTGCGGTATTCAGCCTCTCTGGTGTCAAGTCTGATTTTGGGAAAAAAAAAAAAAATCCAAAATCAGAGTGTTGAGACCAGAGAGGCTAAGACCGCATTGACTCAGTGCGGTATTCAGCCTTTCTCGTGTCAAGTCTGATTTTAGGAAAAAAAAAAAAATCCAAAATCAGAGTGTTGAGACCAGAGAGGCTGAGACCGCATTGACTCAGTGCGGTATTCAGCCTCTCTGGTGTCAAGTCTGATTTTAGGAAAAAAAAAAAAAAATCCAAAATCAGAGTGTTGAGACCAGAGAGGCTAAGACTGCATTGACTCAGTGCGGTATTCAGCCTCTCTGGTGTCAAGTCTGATTTTGGGAAAAAATTAAAAATCCAAAATCAGACAGAGTGTTGAGACCAGAGAGGCTAAGACCGCATTGACTCAGTGCGGTATTCAGCCTCTCTGGTGTCAAGTCTGATTTTGGGAAAAAAAAAAAAAATCCAAAATCAGAGTGTTGAGACCAGAGAGGCTAAGACCGCATTGACTCAGTGCAGTATTCAGCCTCTCTGGTGTCAAGTCTGATTTTGGGAAAAAAAAAAAAAATCCAAAATCAGAGTGTTAAGACCAGAGAGGCTAAGACCGCATTGACTCAGTGCGGTATTCAGCCTCTCTGGTGTCAAGTCTGATTTTGGGAAAAAAAAAAAAAATCCAAAATCAGAGTGTTGAGACCAGAGAGGCTAAGACCGCATTGACTCAGTGCGGTATTCAGCCTCTCTGGTGTCAAGTCTGATTTTGGGAAAAAAAAAAAAAATCCAAAATCAGACAGAGTGTTGAGACCAGAGAGGCTAAGACCGCATTGACTCAGTGCGGTATTCAGCCTCTCTGGTGTCAAGTCTGATTTTGGGAAAAAAAAAAAAAATCCAAAATCAGACAAAGTGTTGAGACCAGAGAGGCTAAGACCGCATTGACTCAGTGCAGTATTCAGCCTCTCTGGTGTCAAGTCTGATTTTGGGGAAAAAAAAAAAAATCCAAAATCAGACAGAGTGTTGAGACCAGAGAGGCTAAGACCGCATTGACTCAGTGCGGTATTCAGCCTCTCTGGTGTCAAGTCTGATTTTGGGAAAAAAAAAAAAAATCCAAAATCAGACAGAGTGTTGAGACCAGAGAGGCTAAGACCGCATTGACTCAGTGCGGTATTCAGCCTCTCTGGTGTCAAGTCTGATTTTGGGAAAAAAAAAAAAATCCAAAATCAGAGTGTTGAGACCAGAGAGGCTAAGACCGCATTGACTCAGTGCGGTATTCAGCCTCTCTGGTGTCAAGTCTGATTTTGGGAAAAAAACAAAATCCAAAATCAGACAGAGTGTTGAGACCAGAGAGGCCAAGACCGCATTGACTCAGTGCGGTATTCAGCCTCTCTGGTGTCAAGTCTGATTTTGGGAAGAAAAAAAAAAAATCTAAAATCAGAGTGTTGAGACCAGAGAGGCTAAGACCGCATTGACTCAGTGCGGTATTCAGCCTCTCTGGTGTCAAGTCTGATTTTGGGAAAAAAAAAAAAAATCCAAAATCAGAGTGTTGAGACCAGAGAGGCTAAGACCGCATTGACTCAGTGCGGTATTCAGCCTCTCTGGTGTCAAGTCTGATTTTGGGAAAAAAAAAAAAAAATCCAAAATCAGACAGAGTGTTGAGACCAGAGAGGCTAAGACCGCATTGACACAGTGCGGTATTCAGCCTCTCTGGTGTCAAGTCTGATTTTGGGGGAAAAAAAAATCCAAAATCAGAGTGTTGAGACCAGAGAGGCTAAGACCGCATTGACTCAGTGCGGTATTCAGCCTCTCTGGTGTCAAGTCTGATTTTGGGAAAAAAAAAAAAAATCCAAAATCAGAGTGTTGAGACCAGAGAGGCTAA
Organism: Poromitra crassiceps; assembly: GCF_964638095.1. Taxonomy (NCBI): domain Eukaryota; kingdom Metazoa; phylum Chordata; class Actinopteri; order Beryciformes; family Melamphaidae; genus Poromitra; species Poromitra crassiceps. The sequence goes on along the minus strand of NW_028151489.1, from coordinate 37,053 downwards.
GACCGCATTGACTCAGTGCGGTATTCAGCCTCTCTGGTGTCAAGTCTGATTTTGGGAAAAAAAAAAAAAAATCCAAAATCAGACAGAGTGTTGAGACCAGAGAGGCTAAGACCGCATTGACTCAGTGCGGTATTCAGCCTCTCTGGTGTCAAGTCTGATTTTGGGAAAAAAAAAAAAAATCCAAAATCAGACAGTGTTGAGACCAGAGAGGCTAAGACCGCATTGACTCAGTGCAGGTATTCAGCCTCTCTGGTGTCAAGTCTGATTTTGGGGGGAAAAAAAAAAAATCCAAAATCAGACAGAGTGTTGAGACCAGAGAGGCTAAGACCGCATTGACTCAGTGCGGTATTCAGCCTCTCTGGTGTCAAGTCTGATTTTGGGAAAAAAAAAAAAAATCCAAAATCAGACAGAGTGTTGAGACCAGAGAGGCTAAGACCGCATTGACTCAGTGCGGTATTCAGCCTCTCTGGTGTCAAGTCTGATTTTGGGAAAAAAAAAAAAATCCAAAATCAGAGTGTTGAGACCAGAGAGGCTAAGACCGCATTGACTCAGTGCGGTATTCAGCCTCTCTGGTGTCAAGTCTGATTTTGGGAAAAAAAAAAAAAATCCAAAATCAGACAGAGTGTTGAGACCAGAGAGGCTAAGACCGCATTGACTCAGTGCGGTATTCAGCCTCTCTGGTGTCAAGTCTGATTTTGGGAAAAAAAAAAAAATCCAAAATCAGAGTGTTGAGACCAGAGAGGCTAAGACCGCATTGACTCAGTGCGGTATTCAGCCTCTCTGGTGTCAAGTCTGATTTTGGGAAAAAAAAAAAAAATCCAAAATCAGAGTGTTGAGACCAGAGAGGCTAAGACCGCATTGACTCAGTGCGGTATTCAGCCTCTCTGGTGTCAAGTCTGATTTTGGGAAAAAAAAAAAAATCCAAAATCAGAGTGTTGAGACAGAGAGGCTAAGACCGCATTGACTCAGTGCGGTATTCAGCCTCTCTGGTGTCAAGTCTGATTTTGGGGAAAAAAAAAAAAATCCAAAATCAGAGTGTTGAGACCAGAGAGGCTAAGACCGCATTGACTCAGTGCGGTATTCAGCCTCTCTGGTGTCAAGTCTGATTTTGGGAAAAAAAAAAAAATCCAAAATCAGACAGAGTGTTGAGACCAGAGAGGCTAAGACCGCATTGACTCAGTGCGGTATTCAGCCTCTCTGGTGTCAAGTCTGATTTTGGGAAAAAAAAAAAAATCCAAAATCAGACAGAGTGTTGAGACCAGAGAGGCTAAGACCGCATTGACTCAGTGCGGTATTCAGCCTCTCTGGTTTCAAGTCTGATTTTGGGAAAAAAAAAAAAATCCAAAATCAGAGTGTTGAGACCAGAGAGGCTAAGACCGCATTGACTCAGTGCGGTATTCAGCCTCTCTGGTGTCAAGTCTGATTTTGGGAAAAAAAAAAAAAATCCAAAATCAGACAGAGTGTTGAGACCAGAGAGGCTAAGACCGCATTGACTCAGTGCGGTATTAGCCTCTCTGGTGTCAAGTCTGATTTTGGGAAAAAAAAAAAAAAATCCAAAATCAGAGTGTTGAGACCAGAGAGGCTAAGACCGCATTGACTCAGTGCGGTATTCAGCCTCTCTGGTGTCAAGTCTGATTTTGGGGAAGAAAAAAAAAATCCAAAATCAGAGTGTTGAGACCAGAGAGGCTAAGACCGCATTGACTCAGTGCGGTATTCAGCCTCTCTGGTGTCAAGTCTGATTTTGGGAAAAAAATAAATAATCCAAAATCAGACAGAGTGTTGAGACCAGAGAGGCTAAGACCGCATTGACTCAGTGCGGTATTCAGCCTCTCTGGTGTCAAGTCTGATTTTGGGAAAAAAAAAAAAAATCCAAAATCAGACAGAGTGTTGAGACCAGAGAGCCTAAGACCGCATTGACTCAGTGCGGTATTCAGCCTCTCTGGTGTCAAGTCTGATTTTGGGGAGAAAAAAAAAAAATCCAAAATCAGAGTGTTGAGACAGAAGAGGCTAACACCGCATTGACTCAGTGCGGTATTCAGCCTCTCTGGTGTCAAGTCTGATTTTGGGGAAAAAAAAAAAAATCCAAAATCAGAGTGTTGAGACCAGAGAGGCTAAGACCGCATTGACTCAGTGCGGTATTCAGCCTCTCTGGTGTCAAGTCTGATTTTGGGAAAAAAAAAAAATCCAAAATCAGAGTGTTGAGACCAGAGAGGCTAAGACCGCATTGACTCAGTGCGGTATTCAGCCTCTCTGGTGTCAAGTCTGATTTTGGGAAGAAAAAAAAAAATCCAAAATCAGACAGAGTGTTGAGACCAGAGAGGCTAAGACCGCATTGACTCAGTGCGGTATTCAGCCTCTCTGGTGTCAAGTCTGATTTTGGGGAAAAGAAAAAAAAATCCAAAATCAGAGTGTTGAGACCAGAGAGGCTAAGACCGCATTGACTCAGTGCGGTATTCAGCCTCTCTGGTGTCAAGTCTGATTTTGGGAAAAAAAAAAAAAATCCAAAATCAGAGTGTTGAGACCAGAGAGGCTAAGACCGCATTGACTCAGTGCGGTATTCAGCCTCTCTGGTGTCAAGTCTGATTTTGGGGAGAAAAAAAAAATCCCAAAATCAGACAGAGTGTTGAGACCAGAGAGGCTAAGACCGCATTCGACTCAGTGCGGTATTCAGCCTCTCTGGTGTCAAGTCTGATTTTCGGGAAAAAAAAAAAAAATCCAAAATCCAGACAGAGTGTTGAGACCAGAGAGGCTAAGACCAGCATTGACTCAGTGCGGTATTCAGCCTCTCTGGTGTCAAGTCTGATTTTAAAAAAAAATCCAAAATCAGAGTGTTGAGACCAGAGAGGCTAAGACCGCATTGACTCAGTGCGGTATTCAGCCTCTCTGGTGTCAAGTCTGATTTTGGGAAAAAAAAAAAAATCCAAAATCAGACAGAGTGTTGAGACCAGAGAGGGTAAGACCGCATTGACTCAGTGCGGTATTCAGCCTCTCTGGTGTCAAGTCTGATTTTGGGAAAAAAAAAAAAATCCAAAATCAGACAGAGTGTTGAGACCAGAGAGGCTAAGACCGTATTGACTCAGTGCGGTATTCAGCCTCTCTGGTTTCAAGTCTGATTTTGGGAAAAAAAAAAAAATCCAAAATCAGAGTGTTGAGACCAGAGAGGCTAAGACCGCATTGACTCAGTGCGGTATTCAGCCTCTCTGGTGTCAAGTCTGATTTTGGGAAAAAAAAAAAAAATCCAAAATCAGACAGAGTGTTGAGACCAGAGAGGCTAAGACCGCATTGACTCAGTGCGGTATTCAGCCTCTCTGGTGTCAAGTCTGATTTTGGGAAAAAAAAAAAAAATCCAAAATCAGAGTGTTGAGACCAGAGAGGCTAAGACCGCATTGACTCAGTGCGGTATTCAGCCTCTCTGGTGTCAAGTCTGATTTTGGGAAAAAAAAAAAAAATCCAAAATCAGAGTGTTGAGACCAGAGAGGCTAAGACCGCATTGACTCAGTGCGGTATTCAGCCTCTCTGGTGTCAAGTCTGATTTTGGGGAAGAAAAAAAAAATCCAAAATCAGACAGAGTGTTGAGACCAGAGAGGCTAAGACCGCATTGACTCAGTGCGGTATTCAGCCTCTCTGGTGTCAAGTCTGATTTTGGGAAAGAAAAAAAAAATCCAAAATCAGACAGAGTGTTGAGACCAGAGAGGCTAAGACCGCATTGACTCAGTGCGGTATTCAGCCTCTCTGGTGTCAAGTCTGATTTTGGGAAAAAAAAAAAAAATCCAAAATCAGACAGTGTTGAGACCAGAGAGGCTAAGACCGCATTGACTCAGTGCGGTATTCAGCCTCTCTGGTGTCAAGTCTGATTTTGGGGAAAAAAAAATAAATCCAAAATCAGACAGAGTGTTGAGACCAGAGAGGCTAAGACCGCATTGACCTAGTGCGGTATTCAGCCTCTCTGGTGTCAAGTCTGATTTTGGGAAAAAAAAAAAAAATCCAAAATCAGACAGAGTGTTGAGACCAGAGAGGCTAAGACCGCATTGACTCAGTGCAGTATTCAGCCTCTCTGGTGTCAAGTCTGATTTTGGGGAAGAAAAAAAAAATCCAAAATCAGAGTGTTGAGACCAGAGAGGCTAAGACCGCATTGACTCAGTGCGGTATTCAGCCTCTCTGGTGTCAAGTCTGATTTTGGGAAAAAAAAAAAAAATCCAAAATCAGACAGAGTGTTGAGACCAGAGAGGCTAAGACCGCATTGGCTCAGTGCGGTATTCAGCCTCTCTGGTGTCAAGTCTGATTTTGGGGAAAAAAAAAAAAATCCAAAATCAGAGTGTTGAGACCAGAGAGGCTAAGACCGCATTGACTCAGTGCGGTATTCAGCCTCTCTGGTGTCAAGTCTGATTTTGGGAAAAAAAAAAAAAATCCAAAATCAGAGTGTTGAGACCAGAGAGGCTAAGACCGCATTGACTCAGTGCGGTATTCAGCCTCTCTGGTGTCAAGTCTGATTTTGGGAAAAAAAAAATAATCCAAAATCAGACAGAGTGTTGAGACCAGAGAGGCTAAGACCGCATTGACTCAGTGCGGTATTCAGCCTCTCTGGTGTCAAGTCTGATTTTGGGAAAAAAAAAAAAAATCCAAAATCAGACAGAGTGTTGAGACCAGAGAGCCTAAGACCGCATTGACTCAGTGCGGTATTCAGCCTCTCTGGTGTCAAGTCTGATTTTGGGGAGAAAAAAAAAAAAATCCAAAATCAGAGTGTTGAGACAGAGAGGCTAACACCGCATTGACTCAGTGCGGTATTCAGCCTCTCTGGTGTCAAGTCTGATTTTGGGAAAAAAAAAAAAATCCAAAATCAGAGTGTTGAGACCAGAGAGGCTAAGACCGCATTGACTCAGTGCGGTATTCAGCCTCTCTGGTGTCAAGTCTGATTTTGGGAAAAAAAAAAAAATCCAAAATCAGAGTGTTGAGACCAGAGAGGCTAAGACCGCATTGACTCAGTGCGGTATTCAGCCTCTCTGGTGTCAAGTCTGATTTTGGGAAAAAAAAAAAAAATCCAAAATCAGACAGAGTGTTGAGACCAGAGAGGCTAAGACCGCATTGACTCAGTGCGGTATTCAGCCTCTCTGGTGTCAAGTCTGATTTTGGGAAAAAAAAAAAAAATCCAAAATCAGAGTGTTGAGACCAGAGAGGCTAAGACCGCATTGACTCAGTGCGGTATTCAGCCTCTCTGGTGTCAAGTCTGATTTTGGGAAAAAAAAAAAAATCCAAAATCAGAGTGTTGAGACCAGAGAGGCTAAGACCGCATTGACTCAGTGCGGTATTCAGCCTCTCTGGTGTCAAGTCTGATTTTGGGGAAGAAAAAAAAAATCCAAAATCAGACAGAGTGTTGAGACCAGAGAGGCTAAGACCGCATTGACTCAGTGCGGTATTCAGCCTCTCTGGTGTCAAGTCTGATTTTGGGAAAAAAAAAAAAATCCAAAATCAGACAGAGTGTTGAGACCAGAGAGGCTAAGACCGCATTGACTCAGTGCGGTATTCAGCCTCTCTGGTGTCAAGTCTGATTTTGGGAAAAAAAAAAAAATCCAAAATCAGAGTGTTGAGACCAGAGAGGCTAAGACCGCATTGACTCAGTGCGGTATTCAGCCTCTCTGGTGTCAAGTCTGATTTTGGGAAAAAAAAAAAAAATCCAAAATCAGACAGAGTGTTGAGACCAGAGAGGCTAAGACCGCATTGACTCAGTGCGGTATTCAGCCTCTCTGGTGTCAAGTCTGATTTTGGGAAAAAAAAAAAAAATCCAAAATCAGAGTGTTGAGACCAGAGAGGCTAAGACCGCATTGACTCAGTGCGGTATTCAGCCTCTCTGGTGTCAAGTCTGATTTTGGGAAAAAAAAAAAAAATCCAAAATCAGAGTGTTGAGACCAGAGAGGCTAAGACCGCATTGACTCAGTGCGGTATTCAGCCTCTCTGGTGTCAAGTCTGATTTTGGGAAAAAAAAAAAAAATCCAAAATCAGACAGAGTGTTGAGACCAGAGAGGCTAAGACCGCATTGACTCAGTGCGGTATTCAGCCTCTCTGGTGTCAAGTCTGATTTTGGGAAAAAAAAAAAAAATCCAAAATCAGACAGAGTGTTGAGACCAGAGAGCCTAAGACCGCATTGACTCAGTGCGGTATTCAGCCTCTCTGGTGTCAAGTCTGATTTTGGGAAAAAAAAAAAAAATCCAAAATCAGAGTGTTGAGACAGAGAGGCTAAGACCGCATTGACTCAGTGCGGTATTCAGCCTCTCTGGTGTCAAGTCTGATTTTGGGAAAAAAAAAAAATCCAAAATCAGAGTGTTGAGACCAGAGAGGCTAAGACCGCATTGACTCAGTGCGGTATTCAGCCTCTCTGGTGTCAAGTCTGATTTTGGGAAAAAAAAAAAAATCCAAAATCAGAGTGTTGAGACCAGAGAGGCTAAGACCGCATTGACTCAGTGCGGTATTCAGCCTCTCTGGTGTCAAGTCTGATTTTGGGAAAAAAAAAAAAATCCAAAATCAGACAGAGTGTTGAGACCAGAGAGGCTAAGACCGCATTGACTCAGTGCGGTATTCAGCCTCTCTGGTGTCAAGTCTGATTTTGGGAAAAAAAAAAAAAAATCCAAAATCAGAGTGTTGAGACCAGAGAGGCTAAGACCGCATTGACTCAGTGCGGTATTCAGCCTCTCTGGTGTCAAGTCTGATTTTGGGAAAAAAAAAAAAATCCAAAATCAGAGTGTTGAGACCAGAGAGGCTAAGACCGCATTGACTCAGTGCGGTATTCAGCCTCTCTGGTGTCAAGTCTGATTTTGGGAAAAAAAAAAAAAATCCAAAATCAGAGTGTTGAGACCAGAGAGGCTAAGACCGCATTGACTCAGTGCGGTATTCAGCCTCTCTGGTGTCAAGTCTGATTTTGGGAAAAGAAAAAAAAAATCCAAAATCAGACAGAGTGTTGAGACCAGAGAGGCTAAGACCGCATTGACTCAGTGCGGTATTCAGCCTCTCTGGTGTCAAGTCTGATTTTGGGAAAAAAAAAAAAAAATCCAAAATCAGACAGTGTTGAGACCAGAGAGGCTAAGACCGCATTGACTCAGTGCGGTATTCAGCCTCTCTGGTGTCAAGTCTGATTTTGGGAAAAAAAAAAAAATCCAAAATCAGACAGAGTGTTGAGACCAGAGAGGCTAAGACCGCATTGACTCAGTGCGGTATTCAGCCTCTCTGGTGTCAAGTCTGATTTTGGGAAAAAAAAAAAAAAATCCAAAATCAGAGAGAGTGTTGAGACCAGAGAGGCTAAGACCGCATTGACTCAGTGCGGTATTCAGCCTCTCTGGTGTCAAGTCTGATTTTGGGAAAAAAAAAAAAATCCAAAATCAGAGTGTTGAGACCAGAGAGGCTAAGACCGCATTGACTCAGTGCGGTATTCAGCCTCTCTGGTGTCAAGTCTGATTTTGGGAAAAAAAAAAAAATCCAAAATCAGACAGAGTGTTGAGACCAGAGAGGCTAAGACCGCATTGACTCAGTGCGGTATTCAGCCTCTCTGGTGTCAAGTCTGATTTTGGGAAAAAAAAAAAAAATCCAAAATCAGAGTGTTGAGACCAGAGAGGCTAAGACCGCATTGACTCAGTGCGGTATGCATTGACTCAGTGCGGTATTCAGCCTCTCTGGTGTCAAGTCTGATTTTGGGAAAAAAAAAAAAATCCAAAATCAGAGTGTTGAGACCAGAGAGGCTAAGACCGCATTGACTCAGTGCGGTATTCAGCCTCTCTGGTGTCAAGTCTGATTTTGGGAAAAAAAAAAAAAAATCCAAAATCAGACAGAGTGTTGAGACCAGAGAGGCTAAGACCGCATTGACTCAGTGCGGTATTCAGCCTCTCTGGTGTCAAGTCTGATTTTGGGAAAAAAAAAAAAAAATCCAAAATCAGACAGAGTGTTGAGACCAGAGAGGCTAAGACTGCATTGACTCAGTGCGGTATTCAGCCTCTCTGGTGTCAAGTCTGATTTTGGGAAAAAAAAAAAAATCCAAAATCAGAGTGTTGAGACCAGAGAGGCTAAGACCGCATTGACTCAGTGCGGTATTCAGCCTCTCTGGTGTCAAGTCTGATTTTGGGAAAAAAAAAAAAAAATCCAAAATCAGAGTGTTGAGACCAGAGAGGCTAAGACCGCATTGACTCAGTGCGGTATTCAGCCTCTCTGGTGTCAAGTCTGATTTTGAAAAGAAAAAAAAAAAAAATCCAAAATCAGACAGAGTGTTGAGACCAGAGAGGCTAAGAGCGCATTGACTCAGTGCGGTATTCAGCCTCTCTGGTGTCAAGTCTGATTTTGGAAAAAAAAAAAAAAATCCAAAATCAGACAGAGTGTTGACACCAGAGAGGCTAAGACCGCATTGACTCAGTGCGGTATTCAGCCTCTCTGGTGTCAAGTCTGATTTTGGAAAAAAAAAAAAAAAATCCAAAATCAGACAGAGTGTTGAGACCAGAGAGGCTAAGACCGCATTGACTCAGTGCGGTATTCAGCCTCTCTGGTGTCAAGTCTGATTTTGGAAAAAAAAAAAAAAAAATCCAAAATCAGACAGAGTGTTGAGACCAGAGAGGCTAAGACCGCATTGACTCAGTGCGGTATTCAGCCTCTCTGGTGTCAAGTCTGATTTTGGAAAAAAAAAAAAAAAAATCCAAAATCAGACAGAGTGTTGAGACCAGAGAGGCTAAGACCGCATTGACTCAGTGCGGTATTCAGCCTCTCTGGTGTCAAGTCTGATTTTGGAAAAAAAAAAAAAATCCAAAATCAGACAGAGTGTTGACACCAGAGAGGCTAAGACCGCATTGACTCAGTGCGGTATTCAGCCTCTCTGGTGTCAAGTCTGATTTTGGAAAAAAAAAAAAAAATCCAAAATCAGACAGAGTGTTGAGACCAGAGAGGCTAAGACCGCATTGACTCAGTGCAGTATTCAGCCTCTCTGGTGTCAAGTCTGATTTTGGAAAAAAAAAAAAAAAAAATCCAAAATCAGACAGAGTGTTGAGACCAGAGAGGCTAAGACCGCATTGACTCAGTGCGGTATTCAGCCTCTCTGGTGTCAAGTCTGATTTTGGAAAAAAAAAAAAAAAAAAATCCAAAATCAGACAGAGTGTTGACACCAGAGAGGCTAAGACCGCATTGACTCAGTGCGGTATTCAGCCTCTCTGGTGTCAAGTCTGATTTTGGAAAAAAAAAAAAAAATCCAAAATCAGACAGAGTGTTGACACCAGAGAGGCTAAGACCGCATTGACTCAGTGCGGTAGTCAGCCTCTCTGGTGTCAAGTCTGATTTTGGAAAAAAAAAAAAAAATCCAAAATCAGACAGAGTGTTGAGACCAGAGAGGCTAAGACCGCATTGACTCAGTGCGGTATTCAGCCTCTCTGGTGTCAAGTCTGATTTTGGAAAAAAAAAAAAAAAAATCCAAAATCAGACAGAGTGTTGACACCAGAGAGGCTAAGACCGCATTGACTCAGTGCGGTATTCAGCCTCTCTGGTGTCAAGTCTGATTTTGGGAAAAAAAAAAAAAAATCCAAAATCAGACAGAGTGT
>NW_028151489.1:0-27296 GCF_964638095.1 Poromitra crassiceps | reverse complement strand
AAAATCAGACTTGACACCAGAGAGGCTGAATACCGCACTGAGTCAATGCGGTCTTAGCCTCTCTGGTCTCAACACTCTGATTTTGGATTTTTTTTTTTTTCCCAAAATCAGACTTGACACCAGAGAGGCTGAATACCGCACTGAGTCAATGCGGTCTTAGCCTCTCTGGTCTCAACACTCTGTCTGATTTTGGATTTTTTTTTTTTTTTCCCAAAATCAGACTTGACACCAGAGAGGCTGAATACCGCACTGAGTCAATGCGGTCTTAGCCTCTCTGGTCTCAACACTCTGATTTTGGATTTTTTTTTTTTTTCCCAAAATCAGACTGACACCAGAGAGGCTGAATACCGCACTGAGTCAATGCGGTCTTAGCCTCTCTGGTCTCAACACTCTGTCTGATTTTGGATTTTTTTTTTTTTTCCCAAAATCAGACTTGACACCAGAGAGGCTGAATACCTGCACTGAGTCAATGCGGTCTTAGCCTCTCTGGTCTCAACACTCTGTCTGATTTTGGATTTCTTTTTTTTTTCCCAAAATCAGACTTGACACCAGAGAGGCTGAATACCGCACTGAGTCAATGCGGTCTTAGCCTCTCTGGTCTCAACACTCTGATTTTGGATTTTTTTTTTTTTCCCAAAATCAGACTTGACACCAGAGAGGCTGAATACCGCACTGAGTCAATGCGGTCTTAGCCTCTCTGGTCTCAACACTCTGATTTTGGATTTTTTTTTTTTTTCCCAAAATCAGACTTGACACCAGAGAGGCTGAATACCGCACTGAGTCAATGCGGTCTTAGCCTCTCTGGTCTCAACACTCTGATTTTGGATTTTTTTTTTTTTTCCCAAAATCAGACTTGACACCAGAGAGGCTGAATACCGCACTGAGTCAATGCGGTCTTAGCCTCTCTGGTCTCAACACTCTGATTTTGGATTTTTTTTTTTTTCCAAAATCAGACTTGACACCAGAGAGGCTGAATACCGCACTGAGTCAATGCGGTCTTAGCCTCTCTGGTCTCAACACTCTGTCTGATTTTGGATTTTTTTTTTTTTCCCAAAATCAGACTTGACACCAGAGAGGCTGAATACCGCACTGAGTCAATGCGGTCTTAGCCTCTCTGGTCTCAACACTCTGATTTTGGATTTTTTTTTTTTTCCCAAAATCAGACTTGACACCAGAGAGGCTGAATACCGCACTGAGTCAATGCGGTCTTAGCCTCTCTGGTCTCAACACTCTGATTTTGGATTTTTTTTTTTTTCCCAAAATCAGACTTGACACCAGAGAGGCTGAATACCGCACTGAGTCAATGCGGTCTTAGCCTCTCTGGTCTCAACACTCTGATTTTGGATTTTTTTTTTTTTCCCAAAATCAGACTTGACACCAGAGAGGCTGAATACCGCACTGAGTCAATGCGGTCTTAGCCTCTCTGGTCTCAACACTCTGATTTTGGATTTTTTTTTTTTTTCCCAAAATCAGACTTGACACCAGAGAGGCTGAATACCGCACTGAGTCAATGCGGTCTTAGCCTCTCTGGTCTCAACACTCTGTCTGATTTTGGATTTCTTTTTTTTTCCCAAAATCAGACTTGACACCAGAGAGGCTGAATACCGCACTGAGTCAATGCGGTCTTAGCCTCTCTGGTCTCAACACTCTGATTTTGGATTTTTTTTTTTTTCCCAAAATCAGACTTGACACCAGAGAGGCTGAATACCGCACTGAGTCAATGCGGTCTTAGCCTCTCTGGTCTCAACACTCTGATTTTGGATTTTTTTTTTTTTCCCAAAATCAGACTTGACACCAGAGAGGCTGAATACCGCACTGAGTCAATGCGGTCTTAGCCTCTCTGGTCTCAACACTCTGATTTTGGATTTTTTTTTTTTTCCCAAAATCAGACTTGACACCAGAGAGGCTGAATACCGCACTGAGTCAATGCGGTCTTAGCCTCTCTGGTCTCAACACTCTGATTTTGGATTTTTTTTTTTTTTCCCAAAATCAGACTTGACACCAGAGAGGCTGAATACCGCACTGAGTCAATGCGGTCTTAGCCTCTCTGGTCTCAACACTCTGATTTTGGATTTTTTTTTTTTTTCCCAAAATCAGACTTGACACCAGAGAGGCTGAATACCGCACTGAGTCAATGCGGTCTTAGCCTCTCTGGTCTCAACACTCTGTCTGATTTTGGATTTTTTTTTTTTTCCCAAAATCAGACTTGACACCAGAGAGGCTGAATACCGCACTGAGTCAATGCGGTCTTAGCCTCTCTGGTCTCAACACTCTGATTTTGGATTTTTTTTTTTTTTCCCAAAATCAGACTTGACACCAGAGAGGCTGAATACCGCACTGAGTCAATGCGGTCTTAGCCTCTCTGGTCTCAACACTCTGATTTTGGATTTTTTTTTTTTTTCCCAAAATCAGACTTGACACCAGAGAGGCTGAATACCGCACTGAGTCAATGCGGTCTTAGCCTCTCTGGTCTCAACACTCTGATTTTGGATTTTTTTTTTTTTTCCCAAAATCAGACTTGACACCAGAGAGGCTGAATACCGCACTGAGTCAATGCGGTCTTAGCCTCTCTGGTCTCAACACTCTGATTTTGGATTTTTTTTTTTTTTCCCAAAATCAGACTTGACACCAGAGAGGCTGAATACCGCACTGAGTCAATGCGGTCTTAGCCTCTCTGGTCTCAACACTCTGTCTGATTTTGGATTTTTTTTTTTTTCCCAAAATCAGACTTGACACCAGAGAGGCTGAATACCGCACTGAGTCAATGCGGTCTTAGCCTCTCTGGTCTCAACACTCTGATTTTGGATTTTTTTTTTTTTTCCCAAAATCAGACTTGACACCAGAGAGGCTGAATACCGCACTGAGTCAATGCGGTCTTAGCCTCTCTGGTCTCAACACTCTGATTTTGGATTTTTTTTTTTTTTCCCAAAATCAGACTTGACACCAGAGAGGCTGAATACCGCACTGAGTCAATGCGGTCTTAGCCTCTCTGGTCTCAACACTCTGTCTGATTTTGGATTTTTTTTTTTTTCCCAAAATCAGACTTGACACCAGAGAGGCTGAATACCGCACTGAGTCAATGCGGTCTTAGCCTCTCTGGTCTCAACACTCTGATTTTGGATTTTTTTTTTTTTTCCCAAAATCAGACTTGACACCAGAGAGGCTGAATACCGCACTGAGTCAATGCGGTCTTAGCCTCTCTGGTCTCAACACTCTGTCTGATTTTGGATTTTTTTTTTTTTTCCCAAAATCAGACTTGACACCAGAGAGGCTGAATACCGCACTGAGTCAATGCGGTCTTAGCCTCTCTGGTCTCAACACTCTGATTTTGGATTTTTTTTTTTTTTCCCAAAATCAGACTTGACACCAGAGAGGCTGAATACCGCACTGAGTCAATGCAGTCTTAGCCTCTCTGGTCTCAACACTCTGATTTTGGATTTTTTTTTTTTTCCCAAAATCAGACTTGACACCAGAGAGGCTGAATACTGCACTGAGTCAATGCGGTCTTAGCCTCTCTGGTCTCAACACTCTGATTTTGGATTTTTTTTTTTTTTCCCAAAATCAGACTTGACACCAGAGAGGCTGAATACCGCACTGAGTCAATGCGGTCTTAGCCTCTCTGGTCTCAACACTCTGATTTTGGATTTTTTTTTTTTTTCCTAAAATCAGACGACACCAGAGAGGCTGAATACAGCACTGAGTCAATGCGGTCTTAGCCTCTCTGGTCTCAACACTCTGTCTGATTTTGGATTTTTTTTTTTTTCTCAAAATCAGACTTGACACCAGAGAGGCTGAATACCGCACTGAGTCAATGCGGTCTTAGCCTCTCTGGTCTCAACACTCTGATTTTGGATTTTTTTTTTTTTTCCCAAAATCAGACTTGACACCAGAGAGGCTGAATACCGCACTGAGTCAATGCGGTCTTAGCCTCTCTGGTCTCAACACTCTGATTTTGGATTTTTTTTTTTTTTCCCAAAATCAGACTTGACACCAGAGAGGCTGAATACCGCACTGAGTCAATGCGGTCTTAGCCTCTCTGGTCTCAACACTCTGATTTTGGATTTTTTTTTTTTTTCCCAAAATCAGACTTGACACCAGAGAGGCTGAATACCGCACTGAGTCAATGCGGTCTTAGCCTCTCTGGTCTCAACACACTGATTTTGGATTTTTTTTTTTTCCCCAAAATCAGACTTGACACCAGAGAGGCTGAATACTGCACTGAGTCAATGCGGTCTTAGCCTCTCTGGTCTCAACACTCTGATTTTGGATTTTTTTTTCTTTTTCCCAAAATCAGACTTGACACCAGAGAGGCTGAATACCGCACTGAGTCAATGCGGTCTTAGCCTCTCTGGTCTCAACACTCTGATTTTGGATTTTTTTTTTTTTCCCAAAATCAGACTTGACACCAGAGAGGCTGAATACCGCACTGAGTCAATGCGGTCTTAGCCTCTCTGGTCTCAACACTCTGATTTTGGATTTTTTTTTTTTCCCAAAATCAGACTTGACACCAGAGAGGCTGAATACCGCACTGAGTCAATGCGGTCTTAGCCTCTCTGGTCTCAACACTCTGATTTTGGATTTTTTTTTTTTTTCCCAAAATCAGACTTGACACCAGAGAGGCTGAATACCGCACTGAGTCAATGCGGTCTTAGCCTCTCTGGTCTCAACACTCTGTCTGATTTTGGATTTTTTTTTTTTCCCCAAAATCAGACTTGACACCAGAGAGGCTGAATACCGCACTGAGTCAATGCGGTCTTAGCCTCTCTGGTCTCAACACTCTGATTTTGGATTTTTTTTTTTTTTCTTCCCAAAATCAGACTTGACACCAGAGAGGCTGAATACCGCACTGAGTCAATGCGGTCTTAGCCTCTCTGGTCTCAACACTCTGATTTTGGATTTTTTTTTTTTTCCCAAAATCAGACTTGACACCAGAGAGGCTGAATACCGCACTGAGTCAATGCGGTCTTAGCCTCTCTGGTCTCAACACTCTGATTTTGGATTTTTTTTTTTCCCAAAATCAGACTTGACACCAGAGAGGCTGAATACCGCACTGAGTCAATGCGGTCTTAGCCTCTCTGGTCTCAACACTCTGATTTTGGATTTTTTTTTTTTTTCCCAAAATCAGACTTGACACCAGAGAGGCTGAATACCGCACTGAGTCAATGCGGTCTTAGCCTCTCTGGTCTCAACACTCTGATTTTGGATTTTTTTTTTTTTTCCCAAAATCAGACTTGACACCAGAGAGGCTGAATACCGCACTGAGTCAATGCGGTCTTAGCCTCTCTGGTCTCAACACTCTGTCTGATTTTGGATTTTTTTTTTTTTTCCCAAAATCAGACTTGACACCAGAGAGGCTGAATACCGCACTGAGTCAATGCGGTCTTAGCCTCTCTGGTCTCAACACTCTGATTTTGGATTTTTTTTTTTTTTTCCCAAAATCAGACTTGACACCAGAGAGGCTGAATACCGCACTGAGTCAATGCGGTCTTAGCCTCTCTGGTCTCAACACTCTGATTTTGGATTTTTTTTTTTTTTCCCAAAATCAGACTTGACACCAGAGAGGCTGAATACCGCACTGAGTCAATGCGGTCTTAGCCTCTCTGGTCTCAACACTCTGATTTTGGATTTTTTTTTCTTTTTCCCAAAATCAGACTTGACACCAGAGAGGCTGAATACCGCACTGAGTCAATGCGGTCTTAGCCTCTCTGGTCTCAACACTCTGATTTTGGATTTTTTTTTTTTTCCCAAAATCAGACTTGACACCAGAGAGGCTGAATACCGCACTGAGTCAATGCGGTCTTAGCCTCTCTGGTCTCAACACTCTGTCTGATTTTGGATTTTTTTTTTCCCCCCAAAATCAGACTTGACACCAGAGAGGCTGAATACCGCACTGAGTCAATGCGGTCTTAGCCTCTCTGGTCTCAACACTCTGATTTTGGATTTTTTTTTTTTTCCCAAAATCAGACTTGACACCAGAGAGGCTGAATACCGCACTGAGTCAATGCGGTCTTAGCCTCTCTGGTCTCAACACTCTGATTTTGGATTTTTTTTTTTTTTCCCAAAATCAGACTTGACACCAGAGAGGCTGAATACCGCACTGAGTCAATGCGGTCTTAGCCTCTCTGGTCTCAACACTCTGTCTGATTTTGGATTTTTTTTTTTTTTCCCAAAATCAGACTTGACACCAGAGAGGCTGAATACCGCACTGAGTCAATGCGGTCTTAGCCTCTCTGGTCTCAACACTCTGTCTGATTTTGGATTTTTTTTTTTTTCCCAAAATCAGACTTGACACCAGAGAGGCTGAATACCGCACTGAGTCAATGCGGTCTTAGCCTCTCTGGTCTCAACACTCTGATTTTGGATTTTTTTTTTTTTTCCCAAAATCAGACTTGACACCAGAGAGGCTGAATACCGCACTGAGTCAATGCGGTCTTAGCCTCTCTGGTCTCAACACTCTGATTTTGGATTTTTTTTTTTTTCCCAAAATCAGACTTGACACCAGAGAGGCTGAATACCGCACTGAGTCAATGCGGTCTTAGCCTCTCTGGTCTCAACACTCTGATTTTGGATTTTTTTTTTTTTTTCCAAAATCAGACTTGACACCAGAGAGGCTGAATACCGCACTGAGTCAATGCAGTCTTAGCCTCTCTGGTCTCAACACTCTGTCTGATTTTGGATTTTTTTTTTTTTCCCAAAATCAGACTTGACACCAGAGAGGCTGAATACCGCACTGAGTCAATGCGGTCTTAGCCTCTCTGGTCTCAACACTCTGTCTGATTTTGGATTTTTTTTTTTTTTCCCAAAATCAGACTTGACACCAGAGAGGCTGAATACCGCACTGAGTCAATGCGGTCTTAGCCTCTCTGGTCTCAACACTCTGATTTTGGATTTTTTTTTTTCCCAAAATCAGACTTGACACCAGAGAGGCTGAATACCGCACTGAGTCAATGCGGTCTTAGCCTCTCTGGTCTCAACACTCTGATTTTGGATTTTTTTTTTTTTTCCCAAAATCAGACTTGACACCAGAGAGGCTGAATACCGCACTGAGTCAATGCGGTCTTAGCCTCTCTGGTCTCAACACTCTGATTTTGGATTTTTTTTTTTTTTCCCAAAATCAGACTTGACACCAGAGAGGCTGAATACCGCACTGAGTCAATGCGGTCTTAGCCTCTCTGGTCTCAACACTCTGTCTGATTTTGGATTTTTTTTTTTTTTTTCCCAAAATCAGACTTGACACCAGAGAGGCTGAATACCGCACTGAGTCAATGCGGTCTTAGCCTCTCTGGTCTCAACACTCTGATTTTGGTTTTTTTTTTTTTTTCCCAAAATCAGACGACACCAGAGAGGCTGAATACCGCACTGAGTCAATGCGGTCTTAGCCTCTCTGGTCTCAACACTCTGTCTGATTTTGGATTTTTTTTTTTTTTCCCAAAATCAGACTTGACACCAGAGAGGCTGAATACCGCACTGAGTTAATGCGGTCTTAGCCTCTCTGGTCTCAACACTCTGATTTTGGATTTTTTTTTTTTTCCCAAAATCAGACTTGACACCAGAGAGGCTGAATACCGCACTGAGTCAATGCGGTCTTAGCCTCTCTGGTCTCAACACTCTGATTTTGGATTTTTTTTTTTTTTCCCAAAATCAGACTTGACACCAGAGAGGCTGAATACCGCACTGAGTCAATGCGGTCTTAGCCTCTCTGGTCTCAACACTCTGATTTTGGATTTTTTTTTTTTCCCAAAATCAGACTTGACACCAGAGAGGCTGAATACCGCACTGAGTCAATGCGGTCTTAGCCTCTCTGGTCTCAACACTCTGTCTGATTTTGGATTTTTTTTTTTTTCCCAAAATCAGACTTGACACCAGAGAGGCTGAATAGCGCACTGAGTCAATGCGGTCTTAGCCTCTCTGGTCTCAACACTCTGATTTTGGATTTTTTTTTTTCCCAAAATCAGACTTGACACCAGAGAGGCTGAATACCGCACTGAGTCAATGCGGTCTTAGCCTCTCTGGTCTCAACACTCTGATTTTGGATTTTTTTTTTTTTTCCCAAAATCAGACTTGACACCAGAGAAGCTGAATACCGCACTGAGTCAATGCGGTCTTAGCCTCTCTGGTCTCAACACTCTGATTTTGGATTTTTTTTTTTTTTCCCAAAATCAGACTTGACACCAGAGAGGCTGAATACCGCACTGAGTCAATGCGGTCTTAGCCTCTCTGGTCTCAACACTCTGTCTGATTTTGGATTTTTTTTTTTTTTTTTCCCAAAATCAGACTTGACACCAGAGAGGCTGAATACCGCACTGAGTCAATGCGGTCTTAGCCTCTCTGGTCTCAACACTCTGATTTTGGATTTTTTTTTTTTTTCCCAAAATCAGACGACACCAGAGAGGCTGAATACCGCACTGAGTCAATGCGGTCTTAGCCTCTCTGGTCTCAACACTCTGTCTGATTTTGGATTTTTTTTTTTTTTCCCAAAATCAGACTTGACACCAGAGAGGCTGAATGCCGCACTGAGTCAATGCGGTCTTAGCCTCTCTGGTCTCAACACTCTGTCTGATTTTGGATTTCTTTTTTTTTCCCAAAATCAGACTTGACACCAGAGAGGCTGAATACTGCACTGAGTCAATGCGGTCTTAGCCTCTCTGGTCTCAACACTCTGATTTTGGATTTTTTTTTTTTTCCCAAAATCAGACTTGACACCAGAGAGGCTGAATACCGCACTGAGTCAATGCGGTCTTAGCCTCTCTGGTCTCAACACTCTGATTTTGGATTTTTTTTTTTTTTTCCCAAAATCAGACTTGACACCAGAGAGGCTGAATACCGCACTGAGTCAATGCGGTCTTAGTCTCTCTGGTCTCAACACTCTGATTTTGGATTTTTTTTTTCTTCCCAAAATCAGACTTGACACCAGAGAGGCTGAATACCGCACTGAGTCAATGCGGTCTTAGCCTCTCTGGTCTCAACACTCTGTCTGATTTTGGATTTTTTTTTTTTTCCCAAAATCAGACTTGACACCAGAGAGGCTGAATACCGCACTGAGTCAATGCGGTCTTAGCCTCTCTGGTCTCAACACTCTGATTTTGGATTTTTTTTTTTCTTCCCAAAATCAGACTTGACACCAGAGAGGCTGAATACCGCACTGAGTCAATGCGGTCTTAGCCTCTCTGGTCTCAACACTCTGATTTTGGATTTTTTTTTTTTTTCCCAAAATCAGACTTGACACCAGAGAGGCTGAATACCGCACTGAGTCAATGCGGTCTTAGCCTCTCTGGTCTCAACACTCTGATTTTGGATTTTTTTTTTTTTCCCAAAATCAGACTTGACACCAGAGAGGCTGAATACTGCACTGAGTCAATGCGGTCTTAGCCTCTCTGGTCTCAACACTCTGATTTTGGATTTTTTTTTTTTTCCCCAAAATCAGACGACACCAGAGAGGCTGAATACCGCACTGAGTCAATGCGGTCTTAGCCTCTCTGGTCTCAACACTCTGTCTGATTTTGGATTTCTTTTTTTTTCCCAAAATCAGACTTGACACCAGAGAGGCTGAATACCGCACTGAGTCAATGCAGTCTTAGCCTCTCTGGTCTCAACACTCTGATTTTGGATTTTTTTTTTTTTTCCCAAAATCAGACTTGACACCAGAGAGGCTGAATACCGCACTGAGTCAATGCGGTCTTAGCCTCTCTGGTCTCAACACTCTGATTTTGGATTTTTTTTTTTTTCCCAAAATCAGACTTGACACCAGAGAGGCACTGAGGCAATGCGGTCTTAGCCTCTCTGGTCTCAACACTCTGATTTTGGATTTTTTTTTTTTTTCCCAAAATCAGACTTGACACCAGAGAGGCTGAATACCGCACTGAGTCAATGCGGTCTTAGCCTCTCTGGTCTCAACACTCTGATTTTGGATTTTTTTTTTTTTTCCCAAAATCAGACTTGACACCAGAGAGGCTGAATACCGCACTGAGTCAATGCGGTCTTAGCCTCTCTGGTCTCAACACTCTGATTTTGGATTTTTTTTTTTTTTCCCAAAATCAGACTTGACACCAGAGAGGCTGAATACCGCACTGAGTCAATGCGGTCTTAGCCTCTCTGGTCTCAACACTCTGATTTTGGATTTTTTTTTTTTTTCCCAAAATCAGACTTGACACCAGAGAGGCTGAATACCGCACTGAGTCAATGCGGTCTTAGCCTCTCTGGTCTCAACACTCTGATTTTGGATTTTTTTTTTTTTTCCCAAAATCAGACTTGACACCAGAGAGGCTGAATACCGCACTGAGTCAATGCGGTCTTAGCCTCTCTGGTCTCAACACTCTGTCTGATTTTGGATTTTTTTTTTTTTCCCAAAATCAGACGACACCAGAGAGGCTGAATACCGCACTGAGTCAATGCGGTCTTAGCCTCTCTGGTCTCAACACTCTGTCTGATTTTGGATTTTTTTTTTTTTTCCCAAAATCAGACTTGACACCAGAGAGGCTGAATACCGCACTGAGTCAATGCGGTCTTAGCCTCTCTGGTCTCAACACTCTGATTTTGGATTTTTTTTTTTTTCCCAAAATCAGACTTGACACCAGAGAGGCTGAATACCGCACTGAGTCAATGCGGTCTTAGCCTCTCTGGTCTCAACACTCTGATTTTGGATTTTTTTTTTTTTTCCCAAAATCAGACTTGACACCAGAGAGGCTGAATACCGCACTGAGTCAATGCAGTCTTAGCCTCTCTGGTCTCAACACTCTGATTTTGGATTTTTTTTTTTTTCCCAAAATCAGACTTGACACCAGAGAGGCTGAATACCGCACTGAGTCAATGCGGTCTTAGCCTCTCTGGTCTCAACACTCTGTCTGATTTTGGATTTTTTTTTTTTTCCCAAAATCAGACTTGACACCAGAGAGGCTGAATACCGCACTGAGTCAATGCGGTCTTAGCCTCTCTGGTCTCAACACTCTGATTTTGGATTTTTTTTTTCCCAAAATCAGACTTGACACCAGAGAGGCTGAATACCGCACTGAGTCAATGCGGTCTTAGCCTCTCTGGTCTCAACACTCTGATTTTGGATTTTTTTTTTTTTTCCCAAAATCAGACTTGACACCAGAGAGGCTGAATACCGCACTGAGTCAATGCGGTCTTAGCCTCTCTGGTCTCAACACTCTGATTTTGGATTTTTTTTTTTTTCCCAAAATCAGACTTGACACCAGAGGGGCTGAATACCGCACTGAGTCAATGCGGTCTTAGCCTCTCTGGTCTCAACACTCTGTCTGATTTTGGATTTTTTTTTTTTTTTTCCCAAAATCAGACTTGACACCAGAGAGGCTGAATACCGCACTGAGTCAATGCGGTCTTAGCCTCTCTGGTCTCAACACTCTGATTTTGGATTTTTTTTTTTTTTCCCAAAATCAGACGACACCAGAGAGGCTGAATACCGCACTGAGTCAATGCGGTCTTAGCCTCTCTGGTCTCAACACTCTGTCTGATTTTGGATTTTTTTTTTTTCCCCCAAAATCAGACTTGACACCAGAGAGGCTGAATACCGCACTGAGTTAATGCGGTCTTAGCCTCTCTGGTCTCAACACTCTGATTTTGGATTTTTTTTTTTTTCCCAAAATCAGACTTGACACCAGAGAGGCTGAATACCGCACTGAGTCAATGCGGTCTTAGCCTCTCTGGTCTCAACACTCTGATTTTGGATTTTTTTTTTTTTCCCCAAAATTAGACTTGACACCAGAGAGGCTGAATACCGCACTGAGTCAATGCGGTCTTAGCCTCTCTGGTCTCAACACTCTGATTTTGGATTTTTTTTTTTTCCCAAAATCAGACTTGACACCAGAGAGGCTGAATACCGCACTGAGTCAATGCGGTCTTAGCCTCTCTGGTCTCAACACTCTGATTTTGGATTTTTTTTTCCCCCAAAATCAGACTTGACACCAGAGAGGCTGAATACCGCACTGAGTCAATGCGGTCTTAGCCTCTCTGGTCTCAACACTCTGTCTGATTTTGGATTTTTTTTTTTTTCCCAAAATCAGACTTGACACCAGAGAGGCTGAATACCGCACTGAGTCAATGCGGTCTTAGCCTCTCTGGTCTCAACACTCTGATTTTGGATTTTTTTTTTCTCCCAAAATCAGACTTGACACCAGAGAGGCTGAATACCGCACTGAGTCAATGCGGTCTTAGCCTCTCTGGTCTCAACACTCTGATTTTGGATTTTTTTTTTTTTTCCCAAAATCAGACTTGACACCAGAGAGGCTGAATACCGCACTGAGTCAATGCGGTCTTAGCCTCTCTGGTCTCAACACTCTGATTTTGGATTTTTTTTTTTTTTCCCAAAATCAGACTTGACACCAGAGAGGCTGAATTAGTCCATGGGCCAAGGCAAAAATCGGTACCACCTGAGGTGACCGCACGATTTTGTTATTTTTGTCTTCCTACATGTCTCTAGTTTATATTTTGGTATGATAACCCTGCTGATTTGGTAGCTTAAGGATAGTTATCACTCTGTAAACAAACCTACCCCCATATAAATGACAAAACCCTGATTTCTGTGTATTAGTCCAGATGATATGTGAAAATGATGTTCCCTTTTTCGTAAAAGCATGAAACTTGGTACGCTTATAGTTTGGGGCCCTGTATAGTTTCAGAAATTGAGCCATCGCAAAAATGCCTTGTGGCGGCCATTTTAATTCTGCCATAAGCAAATTATGTAGTTTGCATCATATCTCCTGAACCACACATGCTAACACTGAAAAGGAGATGTCTATCCCAATGTTTTCATGGTCAAGGATTACAATGATACCATATAGAACATCATAAACTGTTAAAGTGACTAATCAATGGTGAATTTGATGACGTTGTGAGAAGACAGTATCTGATAACCGATGCTATAACTTCAAAGCCATGACCATTCTCTGGCTAAGATGTTTTGATGAGTGATTTGACTTATATAGACCTTTTGTTAAAATAGCGCCCAGGTCCCTCCTAAGGATCCTGGGATTTTCCTTGCCAGATGGCCAAATCCAAGATGGCCACTGGCGCCATGTTAAAAAATTGACTTTTGACCCAGAGCACATAGAATAATGTATGAAGACACTTTTCGGTGTAAGTCAACCACGAGGAATCCGATTCTGACATCAGTTTGACATTATGGCATAGTTTTGACCCAGAATTCGAAGATGGCTGCCATCCAGTATTGTGGAAATGTAACTTTTGAATGGGAAGGTATACTGTGCGTTTGGGGTTTACCACAAGGAAGGAGATTAACAATGGTGGATGTTTTGGGAGTCATTTCAGAATTATGTTCACTGAAAATATGTTAATGTCAACACCCATTTTACCTTGGTACTGCTGTACCAACTACCCCCAGGATTTCTTGCATTAAAATATTTAATGAATGTATGACAAGATAACTAAAATAAGCTATTTTTATTAGCTGTAGCTATAGATTCTGAATCATCAGATTCCGCTCATCATCTTTAGCCAAGTATGCTGTGTCATACCGGTCGATCACACAGATATGTCAACATCACCATGGCGGACAAGGATGATGGATGACACCTTGTGGACATAGTCCGACCACTTGTATGGGGTGCCATCTTGTGTCTGCCAATCCAATTGCTGATGGAGTTGCCATCATCTCGATCATGCCCATGTCAACGAGAGTGATGTAGGGTTCTTGCAGCCCTACAGATTGGAGATAGAGCTTCTAGATGCGCTTGCTCTTCTGCGTCTTCCTGTATGTGATGTTGGAGTTGAATAAGGCCACACATTCATCAAAAACACAATGTTCCAGCAACTCGTGGAGGTTTACAAGTTGACCACAACCAGGTCAATCACTGCCTTGGAGCGCTCCACTCCATCTCAGCAGCTCCTACCTTGAGTTCCTTCCCGGGTAGTCTTGCTTGCCAGACTCCCTCCCTACAATGGCAGAGTCTGGCTGCTAATACCTCCACCCTGGTATAGGGGAAAAAGGCTCCGTTCACCTTTACAACTATCCACCAAACGTATCAAGCAGGCCTGCTTTATTGCACAATCCAGATCCAACCGTTTTCAGCATGTAGCAACGAGCTAGCATTGTTGATGTTGTTGTTTCACAGTGGCACAGGCATTTGAGATAGACAGATTCGACACGGAGGGAGTGGAAACGAAATCCATAAATGGTCGCCACCAGTCAGTCAGAGCGGGTTGGAGCATGCATGCAGGGAGGAGGGTGGAAGATGATTGTGATGCTGCAGACGCGAAGTGCCGCTGTGTGTAAATTCAGCTCGAGCAGGACCCTGGCCATTCACACCAGACGCACTGCTTTGCTCCGCGCCGGTGACCACTTGTACTGACTTCCTATCTGGCTTCACACAATCACTCGCGGGTCTCACACAAAAATAGATCAGACGCCGAAACAATCTCTGCATGGGGCGAGCCGGCCTCATCACGGCTGGTCTGACTGAACGGTCTAATGTGCTAACAAGTGCACCAAAATGAAACTGGCTGCGCTTCCAGATGCTTCGTCACTTCAGCGTCTGGTGTTTTTAGTCCTTTTCGCATCCACTCATTGCAGACTTAAAATCAGCCCATGCTGCAGGAGAGGAGAAGTTGACCAGATTCTTGCAAGTCCCGGGGGCCCTATCTTCGCAAAAGCGGTACGCCGCGCGCAATGCAAATTGGGGGCGTGCACAAGCGCATGCCTGTTATAATTTTACTGGACATAGGCGTGCCACAATCAGCCGTTTCTGCTCAGAATACGGGGCAGCACCTCTTACACGCTAAAAAAAAGCACCTCTTACGCGCTAAATACTCTGCTGCGCTTGAGCGCACCATAATCTCTATGCTGTGCAGCGCAGCGCAGAGTAAAATTCCTTTTGGATATGTCATTACACACGGACGTGCCCACGCCAGGACATCAAATTCTGCTGCTAAAATTGGATATTAGCAGATAATTCAGTGAGGCAATGCAATCAACTATAACTCACTGAGAAACTTTTATCACATCGCAAAGAGGGAAATTAATTGAGAAAACTTGTTGGACATAGGCCATAGGCTTCACCTTTCCCATAGTCTCGCTGGGCAGCCTCCCCTCCCACGCAGGTCTCCATAGTGGGATTGCGATGGGCGGCGCTTAGCGGCAGTGCCCTTGGAAAATAGTTTCCAACAATCCAACTTGCCCTTTTCAGCGTGTAGCAACGAGCTAGCGTGTAGGTTTCTGCCGTTAGCTTGCTAGCTAGTTAGCGTTGTTGTTTTCACTGAGGCGGCAGGGCACTATTTACAGCGACACACAGGGAGGAGGGAGCGGAAGCTGCTCTGATTGACGTGGTCGGAGCCAATGACAGAGTTTGTAATAAGCCGGGAGCAGACATCCGGCACCCACTGAAACAGTCGCTCCAATGGGGAGCAGCTGTAGAGCAGGGGAGGGCTTATCCCAGTTGCCTGTTTCCGTGGCGCCAGACTCCTCTCCCGGTAGGGAGGGGAGGCTGGCCGTGGCCAGCGAGACTAACATAATTATGAAATTACCCTCAAAACACAATATTTGTCATTACTAAACCATGTTTGGTCGGCATGGATTTGCAATTAAAATAGCTATAATTCACCATTGTTAATCTCGGTCCTTACTCTAAAAATGGTAAACCCCAAACACCACATACGTATATGTTGCCATTCAAAAGTTAAGTTTTCACGCTACTGGATGGCAGCCATCTTGGAATTGTGGGTCAAAATTATGACAGAATGTTAAACTGATGTCAGAATCAGATTCTTTGTGGTTGACTTACACCGAAAAGTGTCTTCATACATTATTCTAGGTGCTCTGGTTCAAAAGTAAATTTTTCAAGATTGTACCAGTGGCCATCTTGGATTTGGCCATCTGGCAGAAAGTCGGAGGATGTTTGGGAGGGGCCTGGGGGCTATTTTAACAAAAAGGCCCATAGAAGTCAAATTACTCATCAAAAAATCTTAGCCAGAGAGTGGTCATGGAATTGAGGTTATAGCATCAGTTATCAGAAACTGTTTCCTTCTCACGTCATTAAATTCCCCATTGCT
Source organism: Poromitra crassiceps (assembly GCF_964638095.1). Lineage (NCBI taxonomy): Eukaryota > Metazoa > Chordata > Actinopteri > Beryciformes > Melamphaidae > Poromitra > Poromitra crassiceps. Next base: position 11,276 of record NW_028151489.1, on the reverse strand, counting down.
TAGTTACTTTAACAGTTTATGATGTTCTATATGGTATCATTGTAATCCTTGACCATGAAAACATAGGGACAGACATCACCTTTTCTGTGTTATCATGTGTGGTTCAGGAGATATGATGCAAACTACATAATTCACTTATGGCGGAATTAAAATGGCCACCGCGAGGCATTTTTGTGATGGCTTAATTTCTGAAGATTTACGGGGCCCCAAACTATATGTGTACCAAGTTTCATGCTTTTATGAAAAAGTGAACATGATTTTCACATATCATCTGGACTAATACACAGAAATCAGGGGTTTGTCATTTATATGGGAGAAGGTTTTTTACAGAGTGATAACTATCAATAAGCTACCAGATTGGCACGGTTATCATACCAAAATATAAACTAGAGACATGTAGGAAGACAAAAATACAAAAATTGCGCGGTCCCCTTAGGTGGTACCGATTTCACCATTGGCCCATGGACTAATTGCATTGTATCCTTCTCAAAACACCACTGAATTCACCAAAACACCACTTAATTCACCATTAACTATTCATGTGAACAGTTTATGATGTTGTATAGGGTGTCATTGTAATCCCTGACCATGAAAACATAGGGGTAGACATCACATTTTCTGCGTTATCATGTGTGGTTCAGGAGATATGATGAAATCAGGGTTTTGTCATTTTTTGGGGGTAGGTTTGTTTACAGAGTGATAACTATCCTTAAGCTACCAAATCGGAAGGGTTATCATACCAAAATATAAACTAGAGACATGTAGGAAGACAAAAATAACAAAATCGTGCGGTCACCTCAGGTGGTACCGATATGTCAAAATTTGAGCCTTGGCCCATGGACTAAATACCGCACTGAGTCAATGCGGTCTTAGCCTCTCTGGTCTCAACACTCTGTCTGATTTTGGATTTTTTTTTTTTTTTTTTCCCAAAATCAGACTTGACACCAGAGAGGCTGAATACCGCACTGAGTCAATGCGGTCTTAGCCTCTCTGGTCTCAACACTCTGATTTTGGATTTTTTTTTTTTTTCCCAAAATCAGACGACACCAGAGAGGCTGAATACCGCACTGAGTCAATGCGGTCTTAGCCTCTCTGGTCTCAACACTCTGTCTGATTTTGGATTTTTTTTTTTTTTCCCAAAATCAGACTTGACACCAGAGAGGCTGAATACCGCACTGAGTCAATGCGGTCTTAGCCTCTCTGGTCTCAACACTCTGTCTGATTTTGGATTTCTTTTTTTTTCCCAAAATCAGACTTGACACCAGAGAGGCTGAATACCGCACTGAGTCAATGCGGTCTTAGCCTCTCTGGTCTCAACACTCTGATTTTGGATTTTTTTTTTTTTCCCAAAATCAGACTTGACACCAGAGAGGCTGAATACCGCACTGAGTCAATGCGGTCTTAGCCTCTCTGGTCTCAACACTCTGATTTTGGATTTTTTTTTTTTTTCCCAAAATCAGACTTGACACCAGAGAGGCTGAATACCGCACTGAGTCAATGCGGTCTTAGCCTCTCTGGTCTCAACACTCTGATTTTGGATTTTTTTTTTTTTCCCAAAATCAGACTTGACACCAGAGAGGCTGAATACCGCACTGAGTCAATGCGGTCTTAGCCTCTCTGGTCTCAACACTCTGTCTGATTTTGGATTTTTTTTTTTTTTTTCCCAAAATCAGACTTGACACCAGAGAGGCTGAATACCGCACTGAGTCAATGCGGTCTTAGCCTCTCTGGTCTCAACACTCTGATTTTGGATTTTTTTTTTTTTTCCCAAAATCAGACGACACCAGAGAGGCTGAATACCGCACTGAGTCAATGCGGTCTTAGCCTCTCTGGTCTCAACACTCTGTCTGATTTTGGATTTTTTTTTTTTTTCCCAAAATCAGACTTGACACCAGAGAGGCTGAATACCGCACTGAGTTAATGCGGTCTTAGCCTCTCTGGTCTCAACACTCTGATTTTGGATTTTTTTTTTTTTCCCAAAATCAGACTTGACACCAGAGAGGCTGAATACCGCACTGAGTCAATGCGGTCTTAGCCTCTCTGGTCTCAACACTCTGATTTTGGATTTTTTTTTTTTTTCCCAAAATCAGACTTGACACCAGAGAGGCTGAATACCGCACTGAGTCAATGCGGTCTTAGCCTCTCTGGTCTCAACACTCTGATTTTGGATTTTTTTTTTTTTCCCAAAATCAGACTTGACACCAGAGAGGCTGAATACCGCACTGAGTCAATGCGGTCTTAGCCTCTCTGGTCTCAACACTCTGATTTTGGATTTTTTTTTTTCCCAAAATCAGACTTGACACCAGAGAGGCTGAATACTGCACTGAGTCAATGCGGTCTTAGCCTCTCTGGTCTCAACACTCTGTCTGATTTTGGATTTTTTTTTTTTTCCCAAAATCAGACTTGACACCAGAGAGGCTGAATACTGCACTGAGTCAATGCGGTCTTAGCCTCTCTGGTCTCAACACTCTGATTTTGGATTTTTTTTTTTTCCCAAAATCAGACTTGACACCAGAGAGGCTGAATACCGCACTGAGTCAATGCGGTCTTAGCCTCTCTGGTCTCAACACTCTGATTTTGGATTTTTTTTTTTTTTCCCAAAATCAGACTTGACACCAGAGAGGCTGAATACCGCACTGAGTCAATGCGGTCTTAGCCTCTCTGGTCTCAACACTCTGATTTTGGATTTTTTTTTTTTTTCCCAAAATCAGACTTGACACCAGAGAGGCTGAATACCGCACTGAGTCAATGCGGTCTTAGCCTCTCTGGTCTCAACACTCTGTCTGATTTTGGATTTTTTTTTTTTTTTTTCCCAAAATCAGACTTGACACCAGAGAGGCTGAATACCGCACTGAGTCAATGCGGTCTTAGCCTCTCTGGTCTCAACACTCTGATTTTGGATTTTTTTTTTTTTTCCCAAAATCAGACGACACCAGAGAGGCTGAATACCGCACTGAGTCAATGCGGTCTTAGCCTCTCTGGTCTCAACACTCTGTCTGATTTTGGATTTTTTTTTTTTTTCCCAAAATCAGACTTGACACCAGAGAGGCTGAATACTGCACTGAGTCAATGCGGTCTTAGCCTCTCTGGTCTCAACACTCTGTCTGATTTTGGATTTCTTTTTTTTTCCCAAAATCAGACTTGACACCAGAGAGGCTGAATACCGCACTGAGTCAATGCGGTCTTAGCCTCTCTGGTCTCAACACTCTGATTTTGGATTTTTTTTTTTTTCCCAAAATCAGACTTGACACCAGAGAGGCTGAATACCGCACTGATTCAATGCGGTCTTAGCCTCTCTGGTCTCAACACTCTGATTTTGGATTTTTTTTTTTTTTTCCCAAAATCAGACTTGACACCAGAGAGGCTGAATACCGCACTGAGTCAATGCGGTCTTAGCCTCTCTGGTCTCAACACTCTGATTTTGGATTTTTTTTTTTTTTTCCCAAAATCAGACTTGACACCAGAGAGGCTGAATACCGCACTGAGTCAATGCGGTCTTAGTCTCTCTGGTCTCAACACTCTGATTTTGGATTTTTTTTTTTTTCCAAAATCAGACTTGACACCAGAGAGGCTGAATACCGCACTGAGTCAATGCGGTCTTAGCCTCTCTGGTCTCAACACTCTGTCTGATTTTGGATTTTTTTTTTTTTCCCAAAATCAGACTTGACACCAGAGAGGCTGAATACCGCACTGAGTCAATGCGGTCTTAGCCTCTCTGGTCTCAACACTCTGATTTTGGATTTTTTTTTTTTTCCCAAAATCAGACTTGACACCAGAGAGGCTGAATACCGCACTGAGTCAATGCGGTCTTAGCCTCTCTGGTCTCAACACTCTGATTTTGGATTTTTTTTTTTTTTCCCAAAATCAGACTTGACACCAGAGAGGCTGAATACCGCACTGAGTCAATGCGGTCTTAGCCTCTCTGGTCTCAACACTCTGATTTTGGATTTTTTTTTTTTTCCCAAAATCAGACTTGACACCAGAGAGGCTGAATACTGCACTGAGTCAATGCGGTCTTAGCCTCTCTGGTCTCAACACTCTGATTTTGGATTTTTTTTTTTTTTCCCAAAATCAGACGACACCAGAGAGGCTGAATACCGCACTGAGTCAATGCGGTCTTACCCTCTCTGGTCTCAACACTCTGTCTGATTTTGGATTTCTTTTTTTTTCCCAAAATCAGACTTGACACCAGAGAGGCTGAATACCGCACTGAGTCAATGCAGTCTTAGCCTCTCTGGTCTCAACACTCTGATTTTGGATTTTTTTTTTTTTTCCCAAAATCAGACTTGACACCAGAGAGGCTGAATACCGCACTGAGTCAATGCGGTCTTAGCCTCTCTGGTCTCAACACTGTGATTTTGGATTTTTTTTTTTTCCCAAAATCAGACTTGACACCAGAGAGGCTGAATACCGCACTGAGTCAATGCGGTCTTAGCCTCTCTGGTCTCAACACTCTGATTTTGGATTTTTTTTTTTTTCCCCAAAATCAGACTTGACACCAGAGAGGCTGAATACCGCACTGAGTCAATGCGGTCTTAACCTCTCTGGTCTCAACACTCTGATTTTGGATTTTTTTTTTTTTTCCCAAAATCAGACTTGACACCAGAGAGGCTGAATACCGCACTGAGTCAATGCGGTCTTAGCCTCTCTGGTCTCAACACTCTGATTTTGGATTTTTTTTTTTTTTCCCAAAATCAGACTTGACACCAGAGAGGCTGAATACCGCACTGAGTCAATGCGGTCTTAGCCTCTCTGGTCTCAACACTCTGTCTGATTTTGGATTTTTTTTTTTTTCCCAAAATCAGACTTGACACCAGAGAGGCTGAATACCGCACTGAGTCAATGCGGTCTTAGCCTCTCTGGTCTCAACACTCTGATTTTGGATTTTTTTTTTTTTTCCCAAAATCAGACTTGACACCAGAGAGGCTGAATACCGCACTGAGTCAATGCGGTCTTAGCCTCTCTGGTCTCAACACTCTGATTTTGGATTTTTTTTTTTTTTCCCAAAATCAGACTTGACACCAGAGAGGCTGAATACCGCACTGAGTCAATGCGGTCTTAGCCTCTCTGGTCTCAACACTCTGATTTTGGATTTTTTTTTTTTTTCCCAAAATCAGACTTGACACCAGAGAGGCTGAATACCGCACTGAGTCAATGCGGTCTTAGCCTCTCTGGTCTCAACACTCTGATTTTGGATTTTTTTTTTTTTTCCCAAAATCAGACTTGACACCAGAGAGGCTGAATACCGCACTGAGTCAATGCGGTCTTAGCCTCTCTGGTCTCAACACTCTGTCTGATTTTGGATTTTTTTTTTTTTCCCAAAATCAGACTTGACACCAGAGAGGCTGAATACCGCACTGAGTCAATGCGGTCTTAGCCTCTCTGGTCTCAACACTCTGATTTTGGATTTTTTTTTTTTTTCCCAAAATCAGACTTGACACCAGAGAGGCTGAATACCGCACTGAGTCAATGCGGTCTTAGCCTCTCTGGTCTCAACACTCTGATTTTGGATTTTTTTTTTTTTTCCCAAAATCAGACTTGACACCAGAGAGGCTGAATACCGCACTGAGTCAATGCGGTCTTAGCCTCTCTGGTCTCAACACTCTGTCTGATTTTGGATTTTTTTTTTTTTCCCAAAATCAGACTTGACACCAGAGAGGCTGAATACCGCACTGAGTCAATGCGGTCTTAGCCTCTCTGGTCTCAACACTCTGATTTTGGATTTTTTTTTTTTTTCCCAAAATCAGACTTGACACCAGAGAGGCTGAATACCGCACTGAGTCAATGCGGTCTTAGCCTCTCTGGTCTCAACACTCTGTCTGATTTTGGATTTTTTTTTTTTTTCCCAAAATCAGACTTGACACCAGAGAGGCTGAATACCGCACTGAGTCAATGCGGTCTTAGCCTCTCTGGTCTCAACACTCTGATTTTGGATTTTTTTTTTTTTTCCCAAAATCAGACTTGACACCAGAGAGGCTGAATACCGCACTGAGTCAATGCAGTCTTAGCCTCTCTGGTCTCAACACTCTGATTTTGGATTTTTTTTTTTTTCCCAAAATCAGACTTGACACCAGAGAGGCTGAATACTGCACTGAGTCAATGCGGTCTTAGCCTCTCTGGTCTCAACACTCTGATTTTGGATTTTTTTTTTTTTTCCCAAAATCAGACTTGACACCAGAGAGGCTGAATACCGCACTGAGTCAATGCGGTCTTAGCCTCTCTGGTCTCAACACTCTGATTTTGGATTTTTTTTTTTTTTCCTAAAATCAGACGACACCAGAGAGGCTGAATACAGCACTGAGTCAATGCGGTCTTAGCCTCTCTGGTCTCAACACTCTGTCTGATTTTGGATTTTTTTTTTTTTTCTCAAAATCAGACTTGACACCAGAGAGGCTGAATACCGCACTGAGTCAATGCGGTCTTAGCCTCTCTGGTCTCAACACTCTGATTTTGGATTTTTTTTTTTTTTCCCAAAATCAGACTTGACACCAGAGAGGCTGAATACCGCACTGAGTCAATGCGGTCTTAGCCTCTCTGGTCTCAACACTCTGATTTTGGATTTTTTTTTTTTTTCCCAAAATCAGACTTGACACCAGAGAGGCTGAATACCGCACTGAGTCAATGCGGTCTTAGCCTCTCTGGTCTCAACACTCTGATTTTGGATTTTTTTTTTTTTTCCCAAAATCAGACTTGACACCAGAGAGGCTGAATACCGCACTGAGTCAATGCGGTCTTAGCCTCTCTGGTCTCAACACACTGATTTTGGATTTTTTTTTTTTCCCCAAAATCAGACTTGACACCAGAGAGGCTGAATACTGCACTGAGTCAATGCGGTCTTAGCCTCTCTGGTCTCAACACTCTGATTTTGGATTTTTTTTTCTTTTTCCCAAAATCAGACTTGACACCAGAGAGGCTGAATACCGCACTGAGTCAATGCGGTCTTAGCCTCTCTGGTCTCAACACTCTGATTTTGGATTTTTTTTTTTTTTCCCAAAATCAGACTTGACACCAGAGAGGCTGAATACCGCACTGAGTCAATGCGGTCTTAGCCTCTCTGGTCTCAACACTCTGATTTTGGATTTTTTTTTTTTTTCCCAAAATCAGACTTGACACCAGAGAGGCTGAATACCGCACTGAGTCAATGCGGTCTTAGCCTCTCTGGTCTCAACACTCTGATTTTGGATTTTTTTTTTTTTTCCCAAAATCAGACTTGACACCAGAGAGGCTGAATACCGCACTGAGTCAATGCGGTCTTAGCCTCTCTGGTCTCAACACTCTGTCTGATTTTGGATTTTTTTTTTTTTCCCCAAAATCAGACTTGACACCAGAGAGGCTGAATACCGCACTGAGTCAATGCGGTCTTAGCCTCTCTGGTCTCAACACTCTGATTTTGGATTTTTTTTTTTTTTTCCCAAAATCAGACTTGACACCAGAGAGGCTGAATACCGCACTGAGTCAATGCGGTCTTAGCCTCTCTGGTCTCAACACTCTGATTTTGGATTTTTTTTTTTTTTCCCAAAATCAGACTTGACACCAGAGAGGCTGAATACCGCACTGAGTCAATGCGGTCTTAGCCTCTCTGGTCTCAACACTCTGATTTTGGATTTTTTTTTTTTTCCCAAAATCAGACTTGACACCAGAGAGGCTGAATACCGCACTGAGTCAATGCGGTCTTAGCCTCTCTGGTCTCAACACTCTGATTTTGGATTTTTTTTTTTTTTCCCAAAATCAGACTTGACACCAGAGAGGCTGAATACCGCACTGAGTCAATGCGGTCTTAGCCTCTCTGGTCTCAACACTCTGATTTTGGATTTTTTTTTTTTTTCCCAAAATCAGACTTGACACCAGAGAGGCTGAATACCGCACTGAGTCAATGCGGTCTTAGCCTCTCTGGTCTACACTCTGTCTGATTTTGGATTTTTTTTTTTTTTCCCAAAATCAGACTTGACACCAGAGAGGCTGAATACCGCACTGAGTCAATGCGGTCTTAGCCTCTCTGGTCTCAACACTCTGATTTTGGATTTTTTTTTTTTTTTCCCAAAATCAGACTTGACACCAGAGAGGCTGAATACCGCACTGAGTCAATGCGGTCTTAGCCTCTCTGGTCTCAACACTCTGATTTTGGATTTTTTTTTTTTTTCCCAAAATCAGACTTGACACCAGAGAGGCTGAATACCGCACTGAGTCAATGCGGTCTTAGCCTCTCTGGTCTCAACACTCTGATTTTGGATTTTTTTTTTCTTTTTCCCAAAATCAGACTTGACACCAGAGAGGCTGAATACCGCACTGAGTCAATGCGGTCTTAGCCTCTCTGGTCTCAACACTCTGATTTTGGATTTTTTTTTTTTTTTCCCAAAATCAGACTTGACACCAGAGAGGCTGAATACCGCACTGAGTCAATGCGGTCTTAGCCTCTCTGGTCTCAACACTCTGTCTGATTTTGGATTTTTTTTTTTCCCCCAAAATCAGACTTGACACCAGAGAGGCTGAATACCGCACTGAGTCAATGCGGTCTTAGCCTCTCTGGTCTCAACACTCTGATTTTGGATTTTTTTTTTTTTTCCCAAAAATCAGACTTGACACCAGAGAGGCTGAATACCGCACTGAGTCAATGCGGTCTTAGCCTCTCTGGTCTCAACACTCTGATTTTGGATTTTTTTTTTTTTTCCCAAAATCAGACTTGACACCAGAGAGGCTGAATACCGCACTGAGTCAATGCGGTCTTAGCCTCTCTGGTCTCAACACTCTGTCTGATTTTGGATTTTTTTTTTTTTTTCCCAAAATCAGACTTGACACCAGAGAGGCTGAATACCGCACTGAGTCAATGCGGTCTTAGCCTCTCTGGTCTCAACACTCTGTCTGATTTTGGATTTTTTTTTTTTTCCCAAAATCAGACTTGACACCAGAGAGGCCTGAATACCGCACTGAGTCAATGCGGTCTTAGCCTCTCTGGTCTCAACACTCTGATTTTGGATTTTTTTTTTTTTTCCCAAAATCAGACTTGACACCAGAGAGGCTGAATACCGCACTGAGTCAATGCGGTCTTAGCCTCTCTGGTCTCAACACTCTGATTTTGGATTTTTTTTTTTTTCCCAAAATCGGACTTGACACCAGAGAGGCTGAATACCGCACTGAGTCAATGCGGTCTTAGCCTCTCTGGTCTCAACACTCTGTCTGATTTTGGATTTTTTTTTTTTTTCCCAAAATCAGACTTGACACCAGAGAGGCTGAATACCGCACTGAGTCAATGCGGTCTTAGCCTCTCTGGTCTCAACACTCTGATTTGGATTTTTTTTTTTTTTCCCAAAATCAGACTTGACACCAGAGAGGCTGAATACCGCACTGAGTCAATGTGGTCTTAGCCTCTCTGGTCTCAACACTCTGTCTGATTTTGGATTTTTTTTTTTTTTCCCAAAATCAGACTTGACACCAGAGAGGCTGAATACCGCACTGAGTCAATGCGGTCTTAGCCTCTCTGGTCTCAACACTCTGATTTTGGATTTTTTTTTTTTTTCCCAAAATCAGACTTGACACCAGAGAGGCTGAATACCGCACTGAGTCAATGCGGTCTTAGCCTCTCTGGTCTCAACACTCTGATTTGGGATTTTTTTTTTTTTTCCCAAAATCAGACTTGACACCAGAGAGGCTGAATACTGCACTGAGTCAATGCGGTCTTAGCCTCTCTGGTCTCAACACTCTGATTTTGGATTTTTTTTTTTTTTCCCAAAATCAGACTTGACACCAGAGAGGCTGAATACCGCACTGAGTCAATGCGGTCTTAGCCTCTCTGGTCTCAACACTCTGATTTTGGATTTTTTTTTTTCTTCCCAAAATCAGACTTGACACCAGAGAGGCTGAATACTGCACTGAGTCAATGCGGTCTTAGCCTCTCTGGTCTCAACACTCTGATTTTGGATTTTTTTTTTTTTTCCCAAAATCAGACTTGACACCAGAGAGGCTGAATACCGCACTGAGTCAATGCGGTCTTAGCCTCTCTGGTCTCAACACTCTGATTTTGGATTTTTTTTTTTTTCCTAAAATCAGACGACACCAGAGAGGCTGAATACCGCACTGAGTCAATGCGGTCTTAGCCTCTCTGGTCTCAACACTCTGTCTGATTTTGGATTTTTTTTTTTTTTCCTCAAAATCAGACTTGACACCAGAGAGGCTGAATACCGCACTGAGTCAATGCGGTCTTAGCCTCTCTGGTCTCAACACTCTGATTTTGGATTTTTTTTTTTTTTCCCAAAATCAGACTTGACACCAGAGAGGCTGAATACCGCACTGAGTCAATGCGGTCTTAGCCTCTCTGGTCTCAACACTCTGATTTTGGATTTTTTTTTTTTTTCCCAAAATCAGACTTGACACCAGAGAGGCTGAATACCGCACTGAGTCAATGCGGTCTTAGCCTCTCTGGTCTCAACACTCTGATTTTGGATTTTTTTTTTTTTTCCCAAAATCAGACTTGACACCAGAGAGGCTGAATACCGCACTGAGTCAATGCGGTCTTAGCCTCTCTGGTCTCAACACTCTGATTTTGGATTTTTTTTTTTTTTCCCAAAATCAGACTTGACACCAGAGAGGCTGAATACCGCACTGAGTCAATGCGGTCTTAGCCTCTCTGGTCTCAACACTCTGATTTTGGATTTTTTTTTTTTTTCCCAAAATCAGACTTGACACCAGAGAGGCTGAATACCGCACTGAGTCAATGCGGTCTTAGCCTCTCTGGTCTCAACACTCTGATTTTGGATTTTTTTTTTTTTTCCCAAAATCAGACTTGACACCAGAGAGGCTGAATACCGCACTGAGTCAATGCGGTCTTAGCCTCTCTGGTCTCAACACTCTGATTTTGGATTTTTTTTTTTTTTCCCAAAATCAGACGACACCAGAGAGGCTGAATACCGCACTGAGTCAATCAATGCGGTCTTAGCCTCTCTGGTCTCAACACTCTGATTTTGGATTTTTTTTTTTTCCCAAAATCAGACTTGACACCAGAGAGGCTGAATACCGCACTGAGTCAATGCGGTCTTAGCCTCTCTGGTCTCAACACTCTGATTTTGGATTTTTTTTTTTTTCCCAAAATCAGACTTGACACCAGAGAGGCTGAATACCGCACTGAGTCAATGCGGTCTTAGCCTCTCTGGTCTCAACACTCTGTTGATTTTGGATTTTTTTTTTTCCCAAAGTCGAGACTTGACACCAGAGAGGCTGAATACCGCACTGAGTCAATGCGGTCTTAGGCCTCTCTGGTCTCAACACTCTGATTTTGGATTTTT